>NW_022589772.1:2156052-2270770 GCF_004348235.1 Phoca vitulina | reverse complement strand
TCAATATAGTTGTTTTTTAAAAAAAAAGTATAAAAAAGTGTTCATTGACAAGAGTTCACCCCCCTTGGGGACCAGGACCCCACACCATGTAGAACCTAGAAATGTAAAGATGGAAAGCACGAAGCCCTCCTCGTTGGAAATGATTGTAACAGGACCACTCCTGCTTTAACCCCCTGTTTTCTGGACTCATTTAGCCTTCCTCCTGGGGACACAATGCCATTTAGAGGTTTCTAATTTAATACATTTACCGCTTCTTGGAAGATGGCACTCTTTACAGAGCATTGCAACCGAGCTTTTGCTTTAGCTGTGCCCTTAGAAGACTGTTCCAGTGCTCCGTAAAGCCAGTTGACCCTGGATGGTGCAGTATGCAATATTGACTGTGGATACCATGGTCATAGGGCCATTTCTGTACCTTCTTTGTTTTCAACTGTTGTACGTTGGTGATATGTTGGATGCTATATTGTGTGCCCATGGATTGAGCCTTCCTTCAGCCCCTGGATGGCAGTGCTGGCTGAGGCTCTTCAGACAAGAAAGGCAAGCCCATACCTGGAAGAAATATGTATCCCTGTGAGAAGAAGCCACTGACCTTTCTCAAATAGATGGGTATGATGTAGATGACTTGCCCCTAAGTGGCTTGCTGGTCTGCTTGAGACATGGAGCCGTAACAGGAGTTCAGCGTTGGTGTCTGAAAGAATAGAGATTCAGAGGCATTACTGGCTAAACTAGCTTTGGAGAGTGGAAGTATATGCTGGGAGGCCTTTATATAACCTTCACCTTTGCCGATCTGTTCATGTCCCCATTGTGCCATTTCCAGTGTGGCTGATGACAATGGCTGGCTAATGACAACTGGCTGAGTTATTTTGTCTGCTTGTTTTTTTCAGTGTGTCTTCCATTGGGGATGCATTCTGCTGGGAATTAATATATAATACACAAAATCTTGATATTTAGTGCCCACTCCCATGTGTTCATATGCCTCTATTCCAGACCTTCCTGTCTCTGATTTGCCAGTCCTTTTCCTTCCAGGCTTCTGACCAGATGGCCACATATTTATCATTTCCTTTATACATTTTTCTTGTGCTCCTTCTAATAATTTGACAGTAAATACACTATTTCCATTCTTTTAGTGGATGCTATTAAAAATTTAAGACGAGGACTTAATGGAGTCTAAAGTTAGTCACTATTTGTAGGCTTCTCTTGAACAATCTAAAGATTTAGAATGCTTTGACTCTGACCACTTTATCTCCATCTTACGTGTTACTAGTGTCCTGTATTTTAGTTTTGTCTTATTTTTCTCTTTACTCCCTTAGTAAGATACTGTTATTTTTTATTCAATTAACATTTGTTTATATTTATACAAATCCTTATTACTTTTTGTGTCTTGAGCCTTCCTTCTGGAAGGCTCCCTTTTCTTTATTCCCAAAGTACATCCTTCAAAATTCCCTTTTCATGGGGGCACCTGGCGGGCTCAGTCGGTGGAGCATGCAGCTCTTGATCTCGGGGTCATGTGTTCACACCCGTGTTTGGGCGTGGAGCTTACTTAAAAAGAATATTTTTTTAGAAATTCCCTTTTCATGGTCTGTTTTATGTAAATTTTCTCCATTTTTGTTTTTCAGAAAGGTGAATTTTGAATGAGAGCTAATCTGAATGTCAGATCATAAGTTAAGAGCTCTATCCTGTCAGCATCGTGAAGTTACTGTTACCCTGTCATGTTTTCTGTTACTACTCTGGCGAAGTCTACTCTCAGTTTAATAGTCATTGATTTAAGGTATTTTGTCTTTACTCTTTGGCCATTTATAACATCTTTTTGGTTGGGTGTTGTGCAGTTTCACTATGACAAGTCAGATGTGGACTTTTAAAAATTTATTCTGCTTGTGATTTTCATTGTGTTTCCTAAACCCAAAGGCATCAGTCATGATTTTTTGACTCTTATCTTTCCCCCGTTCTCAGAATTCTCTTTTTCTGGAACTCCTATCATATACCCATTGCACCTTCTCATTCTATTTCCATGTTTCTAAACTTCTTTTTTAATATTTTCCATCTCTTTATCTTTCTGAACTGCATTTTTGGGTAATTTTTTTCAGATCTAATAGTTCCCAGATCTGCCCTTTATTAGTGTCTACCCTGTTGCTTAGTCCATTTATTGAGATTTAATGTTTTAGCTCACTTTTTTTTTCATTTCTAGATGTTTTATTTGGTTTTGAAATATAGCTGGCCTTTAAAAATAATGTCATTTTCCTTGACTAAGTTTTAACTATTGTTATTTTTTTATTTCTCACCATGCATTTTCTGTATTTTCTATTCAGTATCCATTAATTTCAGTATTTCATATCCTTGAGGATCTAATTTTATTGTTTATTTTATCTGCTAACTCTCTGTGGTGGCTAACTGGATTGACTGCCTTACAGTTTGAAGTTGTGTGGTCACATGCATGGGGCTTTATCTGTAGAAATCCACTAGGGTGCAGGTCCATGGTTCATTCTTTCACAGAAATTTGCATTTGCTTCTGCTAGCCACATCAGAGAGCTACTAATTTAGTGCCATGTTAAGTTAATTTTTTAGCTTGGGATTTTAAGGAACATGCAAAAAGTACGTATTTAGCCACAAACCTGTGTTATAGGCCTGTGGTTTTGAATTCTCAGAGGAGATATTTTTCCATCAAAGGCTAGGTTGGAACAGATAAGAATTCTTTTCAACTCTCTGTCATTGCTAGTGGGTGGATTTTTTCCAGTCTGCCATTTCACTGAGGTGTGGAACATTGAGATTCCTAGTTTTATGTAGTATCTCAATTCCCATTAACCACAGTATGCAAACTTCTTTCTCTATTGGCTATTAAGCCAAATAGTTTGGGTGTTTTTTTATGTTAGTAAATCTCTTTTGAGTAGCTGCAATTTCATAATTGGCTTATCTCTCTGACTTTTACATGTGTGCGTGTGTGTGTATCTCTCTCTTCTCCTTCCCCCAATCCTCTCACTCCCTTCCTTCCTGGCTCTAAAATTTGCTCTCGCTCTTGGGATCATATACATGAGTATTTTTAACTTTATAGTTGGATTAACTGCGAATTTAATAGCATGCTTATTATATTTTATCCAGAATTTCTTGGAGGTTTTAATGGATTTTTAAAAAGATATCCAATCTGCTATATTTCTAGGAACAGAAGTTGATATGCATGACCTTTTAAAATAAAAAAGTAATAAAATTAATTAACAGCATATATATTAACTCAGTGTTATGAGTTAAGCAAATTTTTCTTGAAAGACTTCAATCTATATGATAATAACACCAGGCAGCAGTAGAGGGCCTGAAACTTTTTCAAAGCATTTTCAAATTTTATCTAATTTGACTCCCTCAAAACATTTGTAAGGTTGAATATCTGTACCAGAGAGGTGAAGTTTTTGCCAAGGACACATAGCAAATTAGCAGCAACTCAGACCATTAGGCAGGAAGACCGACATACTCTTTTCCATTAATTGTTCACAAAGTATGATGTTTGTCTCTGCACCGAAAACACCTCCTTTGATCTCAGAAATCCAAAGAGTTACAATGTAAATCTTCCTATTGAAAGCATGTTTTGAACTCCAAAGTTTGTGTTTTAGGATTGGAATATAAAAACTCTGCTAGAGGCCCTGGTTACAGTTTCCTCTGGGTTATGAAGGCAGAACAATTTGTTTATACTTCTCTTTTGGTATGCACCATGTGATATCCTATATTATCATTACTTATCTAAACAAACAAAACTTAGAAATGTTAAGAAGCAACTGTCCTTCTGTCCCTAAGAACTTTAATCAACAAAATCACCAGGGCTTAGCCTTGTGTCCCCTACTTCGCAATATGCAAAGATATCTTTAGGCCACCCTTTCAGACACAGTGGCATTCTGCAGGGCCTGACATGCAGATGGGTATTTCTTTGAATATAATCCAGAAGGAATGATGTTTCCTTTTTATCTGAAATGTAACCTCCTTGGAAGTTAAGCTGATTCAAACACAGCTGGATAAGACCAAAGATACTTTTTGTAGGTAAATAGTATGAGTTGGTTGCAAACTAAACAAATCCATGTGGGTGGCCCCTATAAGCTTATTTGCTTGAGACTTGTCAGCTTATCTTGTCAGTGCTTGCAGGAGATACGAGGAACAGAATCCTCCCTTTAAAAATGGATGAGGTGATTGGAAGACATTCCTGAAGGTGAGTGGGAGGTGAAGGCCTGGGAGAGTTGTAGGGAAGGAGGGAACAAAGACTAAGCTATGATGTTTTTATTTTCTTTTAGTTTACTGGAATGGGGCTAGAGGTAAAAGTCTTACAAAGTGAGTTTATATCCCTTTAACTGAGAAGCCACTGAATGGATAAAAGTGGCAAATATGGACTGCATTACCTTATGGTTTAGACAGTATGTTCTCTGGATCTTAAATACTGAATTTTGGAACAAGGCTGGTGATATATATTGAGCAATAATAATAATGTAACAACAACTAATATTTATTGAGCACTTACTATGTGACAGGCACTGTTCTACATCCTTTACATATGTTAACTAAGTTAATTTTCAGAACAACTGAATTAGTTATTAGTAGTAGGTAATACTGGTGTCCATATTAGTAGGTAATACTGGTGTCCATATTCGTATCCATCTTTCACAGATGAGGAAATTGAGTCTCAGGTTAAGTAACTTGTCAAGGTTACAAATCTAGAAAATGAAGCTAGAATTTGAACTCAGATACCTGGTTTCTCTGCTCTCTATCATCTCCATGTCTTCAGAATTCTTATCTTCACCTTCTCTATTGGGGCACCTGGCTGGCTCAGTTGATAGAGCATGCGACTCTTAATCTCAGGGTCATGAGTTCAAGCCCTACATTGGTTGTGGGGCCTACTTAAAAAAAATAAGGTAACCTAACCTTCTCCTTACTCATACATGAATCCTCTGCTGCTTTGGGTAGAGGTGCTATGGTACCCATTTAATGGGGATTAATATTAAAACTGTATTTAGAAAGCTATTGGGAAGTGCCATTAAGCAAAAAGGAATTTCCACATTCTGGATCTCAGCTGTTCATCAAGAAATCTATCAGAAATAACTAAGAATTACAGGTGGCACTTGGACAGTAAGAGTCTGATGTAAGTTATCTCCGTTCAATTGCACTTTATCTGCATTTGCCTTAAAGAAGAGGACACCGAGAGCATGGACATTTTCCAGTGCAAGGCTCTAAGTTTAGGAAGTTCTTTTTTTTTTTCTCATTAAACTTTTGTTTTAATGGGTCTCAAAATTCTGTGACAGATTTTTGGTCAAGTTGTTTCCATTAAAAAGTACTGATTTTAAAAACTAATAAAACTGCCACACACACACACACACACACACACACACACACAAACAAATGGTCCACAAAACATTCTCCTTTCCTTCTGAAGGTTTTACGATGCATTGTTATCATTAACCAGTCTTTTACTATTAAACTTAAATGGCCAATTGACACAAACAGTTCTGAGACCATTCTTCCACCACTGATTAAGACTGGGGTGGCAGGTATTGGGGATAATATTCATTTAGCCTTCTGAGCTTTCTGGGCAGACTTGGTGACCTTGTCTGCTCCAGCTGCCTTCTTGTCCACTGCTTTGATGACACCCACAGCAAGCGTCTGTCTCTGTCACGAACAGCAAAACAGCCCAGAGGAGGATGGTCAGAGAAGCTCTCAACACACGTAGGCTTGCCAGAAACCCTATCAACGATGGCAGCATCACCAGATTTCAAGAACTTGGGACCATCTTCCAGCTTTTTTCCAGAATAACAATCAATTTTCTCCTTCAGCTCAGCAAACTTGCAAGCAATGTGAGCTGTGTGACAATCCATCACAGGTACATATCCAGCACTGATTTGGCCTCGATGGTTCAGGATAATGAACATCTTTGACAGATACGTTCTTGACATTGAAGCCCACATTGTCCCCAGGAAGAGCCTCACTCAAAGCTTCATGGTGCATTTCAACAGACTTTACTTCAGTTTTAACATTTAACATCAACTGGAGCAGAGGTGACTACCATGTCAGGTTTAAGAACACTAGTCTCCACTTGGCCCACAGGGACAGTACCAATACCAGCAATTTTGTAGACGTCCTGGAGAGGCAGACACAAGGCCTTGTCAGTTGGATGAGTTGGTGGCAGAATGCAATCCAGAGCTTCAAGCAGTGTGGTTCCACTGGCATTCCCATCTTTATGGGTGACTTTCCATCCCTTGAACCAAGGCATGTTAGCACTTGACTCCAGCATGTTGTCACCGTTCCAACCAGAAATTGGCACAAATGCTACTGTCTCAGGGTTGTAGCCAATTTTCTTAATATGGGTGCTGATTTCCTTAACGATTTCCTTAATGATATCTCTTCTGGCTGTAGGGTGGCTCAGAAGGGCATGCTCATGGGTCTGCCCATTTTTGGAGATACTGGCTTCAAATTCACCAACACCAGCGGCCACAATCAGGACAGCACAGTCAGCCTGAGATGTGCCTAGAATCATGTTTTTGATAAAGTCTCTGTCCTGGGGCATCAGTGATGGTCACATAATACTTGCTGGTCTCGAATTTCCACAGGGAGATATCAATGGTGATACTACGTTCACGTTCAGCTTTCAGTTTATCCAAGACCCAAGCACACTTGAAGGAGCCCTTTCCCATCTCAGCAGCCTCCTTCTCCAATTTTCCATAGTTCTTTTGTTGATCCCACCACATTTGTAGATCAGATGACCAGCAGTGGTAGACTTGCCCGAATCTACGTGGCCAATACGAAAATGTTGATGTGAGTCTTTTCCTTTCCCATTTTGGTTTAGGTTGAGCAGTGGTTTTCACGATACCTGTGGTCTGGCGGCAAACCCGTTGTGAAAAAGCAGGAAGTTCTTTCATCATTTAGACCTTCCTTTTGGTCCTTTATTCAGCACGTATTTGTTGAGTACCCGCTATTTGCCAGGCACTGTGCTAGGCACTGAGGGCATTTTGATGAGCACAGACAGGTCTGTCACATCTTCTCATAGAATGTGTAGTGAAACGAGGGGGGAGACAAGCTAATAATCCCACAAATAAATGTATAATTACAAAACTGAGATACGAGTCATGAAGGAAAGGCATTTGGGACTAGAGTGGAGATACTATCATGGAGAGACTATGGCATCCTCTGGAGGATTAGAAGCCACTTCTCTGAGGGAATGACATTCCAATTAGAGGAAGCAGCATGCAAAGGCCCAGTGCTCCTTGTTCTTAGAGCCTAGAATGAGAAATAGATTAATGATTTATTCATAGAACAACAACTCTGCTTATAACTGTGTACCATTCGTAATTTTCAAGGAGTTAGACATGCTCTTCTCGCTTTTTGTTGGCCAAAGAAAGAACTTTCTTTGGGTAATTGGTAATGTCAGTTTTTGGTTTTAGTAAGATCCTCAGATTGAGGAAACTTTCTCATTTATCCATCAGGTTATCTTCTCAAGTGCCCTCTTTGCTCTCTCCCTCCCTTTCACCCTTGCACAAAGATTTATTGGATGCCTGTAATATACTAGTACTAGTAGTCTTCTCTTCATCACCAAACTTCTTAGAGTAGTCTACACTTGCTGCCTCCATTTTCTCACATTCTTAACCTGTTGCAGTCTGTTTCCTCTCCTCATCAATGTCCCTGACACTGACAAATCCACAATTTGGTTTCTTAGCTCCTCATTGTACTTGGTTTCTCTGCAGCCTTGTAGCCCTGGTGTTCAATCACAAAGCCTCTTCTCTTTGGCCTTCTGCAACACAGTTCTCTCTTTCTTCTTCTACCTCTCAGTAGTTATTTGTCATTTTTGCTGGCTCCACTTTCTCTACCCAACACTTTAATGTTGTTGCTTTCCAACTCATCATCCTCATGATTTATTTTTTCCTTTTTTAATTATTTATTTGAGAGAGAGAGAGAGAGAGAGAAGAGGGAGGGACAGAGGGAGAGATACTTCCAAGCAGACTCCTCAGTGAGTGTGGAGCCTGATGCAGGGCTCCATCCCACAACCCTGAAATCATGACCTGAGCCGAAACCAAGAGTTGGTCGCTTAACCAACTGTGCCACCCAGGTGCCCCCTCATTTTTCTTTTTCTGCCTAAATTTCATCTTTTCAATTTACTTCTAGAGGGAAATAGTTGGTTTATTTCATATATATTTGTGCTTTCATGGCACATGGTACATATCTGTGTTGTGGCACTTGGACATAAACATATCATGTAAATTCAATATGAGATCTCTTTCAGTTGACTATGTGCTCAAATTCAGGAATAGAATCTTATAGGTGATATGCAAAATAAAACAGTCTTTAATACGTATTTGATGTACAAATAAATCTGGGGACTCCAGGAAAGGCCAAATATAAAGCATTAGTTAATTGCCACAGGCTAAAAATTGAGAATTTTGCTTTAGTGTGTTACTTATTTAGACATTTAACTCATCTTGATGATGAGCAAGAATTAACCATAATTACATGAAGTATGTTTCCATCTTCAAGTCATGGATTATCCATTGTCCCTGATTAATGACTCTTACTATCTATAATTAATAAAAATAGCCCATAATTCACAGTGATTTCTTGAGTCACATTTTTTTCTTTTGTCTAAAGTCTAATGAGAGGTAATCTGCACTAGAGTATAGTGATCTTGATTTTCTCAGATAGACTTTGCCAGTTTATTAGGGAGTTAAAAGCCTATAAGGCATGTAAGGTTCTTTGGGATTCATAGTAAAGAGTAGAGCTTTTTCTCCCAGGAAATGAAAACATACACATATTATTTTGAATGTAATTATTAATTGACATATTTTTGAATATTTCTATCAAAGGGAATGAAATACCATGTATTTTAAATAAAAGTAAATTTATTTCAAAAGGCACTTAGGTGTATATATTATAAAGTGATCAGACACAGAAAATATAGGAACAAATCTACATTTGTATTAAATTTAACTAAATGGAATATATTTGAAAATTGCATTCAGAAGGCTCACACTCCATAGTAAAAATAAAAATGAATGTTATATATATTGAAATTTGCCTATTGTATAAAATAGGGGAGGAATAAAACCAATACCTATTTTAAGGCTATCTTTGTTTGAAAGGGCTTTTTTTTTTTTCCTATTTTGAATGTGGTGCTATAATCTTCAATATATCTTAAACTACATTTGGTAAAAACTATGCTTTCTAACATTAATTTAAAAATCTTTGGCCAGCATGTTGATAGTGCTTAATCTACGTATAAAGATAAAGTAGAAAGTTTTCTGCCAACATGAATCTAAATACTAACCAGACTACAGTGGATTGGTATAGTGTTTCCATTTTTTTTCTCCCTGTTATTTTGGGAGGGAATAAAGACAATTTTTGTCTGATATGGCTTTTATAAGCACTGATGATTTTGGCATGTTTAAATAACTGCCTTGTATTCATTCATTATAAACAGAAAGATCAGTGGAAAAATAAAGGCAAGACAACCTGATGAGTGGTTCTTAAATATTGTTGCATATTAGAAACACCAAGAGAACTCATTGACAAATAGAATCTAAAGTTCTCCCTAAGATTGTGCTTCTGCGGTTCTGGAATAGGGTACAGGAATAAGAATTTTTAACAAGCCCTCAGGAGATTCACATGCTCCAATTTCAGAAACACTGCCCTATTATCTGTTCCATCAAATTTCTCCCCATTTTTTTTTTCAAATGATCTTCATTTATTCATTAGACCTCCAATACCTTCCATCTCACGTTACTACCTGGTAGAATAAAATTCCTATTTATCTCTCAAGACCCCATTTATATGTGACTCTATCTTCAGAGCCTTTACTCAGTACTTTGTACATATTTCTGCTTTTATGTTTATACAATATATTGCATAATAGATTTATATGTATAAATAATACATACATACATATATTAACATTACATTGAATTTCTTTTAAGGAGGGAGGCTATGTCTTAGTTTTTATGCATCAAATATGAGAGCTAGGGACAGAGCCTGGTACAAAACAGTTGGTACTCAGACATTAGCATGCAAAAGAATTATCTGGGGAGTTTGTTTAAAATGGAGATACCTAGCATGTCCACCCCCCCGCCATGCCCAATTCCCAGATTCTCATTCAATAGATCTGAAGATGGTCCTAGGAATTCACATTTTTATAAACTCTCCAAACATTTCATATCTTGATAAACTCTGAATACCAAGGGGACATCAACTAATGTTTAGATAACCAAATATATGACCAAAGGGCTACTTATATTTATCCCATTTACTCTCTAATATGATAAAATTTTCTCATGCATTCTAATATATTTTGGACATTCCAGTGACAACATGCAGGTCCATCTGGGTAGTGGTCAGAGACAATGTAGGCAACTTTATGTAGAATCTTACATATGGGTTTACAATGGGGGTTTACAATGGGGTTTACAAATGACAGGGCTCATGAGGCAACCTGGAAGAATTTTAATGAGGATTTTATCTATGGAGAAGGCATATCAAGAGTAAAAGTCAGTACACATGAAAAGATGTTCAGCGTCATTCATCATCAGGGAAATGCAGATCAAAACCCAAATGAGATATCACCTCACACCTGTCAGAATGGGTAAAATAAAAAAAAAAATCAATAAACAACAGGTGTTGGTGAGGATGTGGAGAAAAAGGAACCTTCTTACACTGTTGGTGGAATGCAAACTGGGGTAGTCACTCTGGAAAACAGTATGGAGCTTCCTCAAAAAAATTAAAAATAGAACTACCCTATGATCCAGTAATTCCACTACTGGGTATTTACCCAAAGAATACAAAAACACCTATTCAAAGGGATATATGCACCCCTATGTTTATTGTATCATCATTTACAATAACCAGTTTATGGAAGCAGTCCAAGTGTCCATTGATAGATGAATGGATAAAGATGTGGTATGTATATGCAATGGAGTATTATTCTGCCATTAAAAAAGAATGAAATCTTGTCATTTGCAATAGCATAGATGGATCTAGAGACTATAATGCCAAGTGAAATATGTCAGAGAAATACAAATACCATATGATTTCACTCATGTGGAATTTAAGAAACAAAACAAATGAACAAAGCTAAAAAAAAAAAGAGACAAACCAAAAAACAGACTCTTAACTATAGAGAACAAACAGATGGTTACCAGAGGGAAGATGGGTGGGGGGATGGGGGAAATAGGTGAAGGAGATTAAGAGTACACTTATCTTGATAAGCACTGAGTAATATATTGAGCTATAGAATCACTATATTTTACACCTGAAACGAATATAACACAGTATGTTAACTACATTGGAATTAAAATTTTAAAAAGTAAAAAATAAATAAAAAATAAAAAAGAGTAAAAGTCAGTAATTAGTTTTAAAAAAAAACAACAATTCTAATGGGGCCCCTGGGTGGCTCAGTTGGTTAAGTGTCTACCTTCGGGTCCTGGGATCAAGCCCTGCATCAAGCTCCTTGCTCAGCGGAGAGTCTGTTTCTCCCTCCCTCTCTGCCCCTCCCCCCTGCTTGTGCACTCTCTCTCTCTCTCTCTCTCTCAAATAAATAAATAAAATCTTTTAAGAAAGTTCTACAAGAAAACATAGGAAAAAATATTTTTATCCTGGGTTAGGCAAAGACTTTTTAGTTATGACACCAAGAGCCATGATCAGTACAAAAATAAAATTAATAAAATGTACTTCATCAAAATGTAATATCTTCAACAGAAACTGTTAAGAGATGAAAAAGAGAGCCACAAAAGGGAGAAAATTTTTGCCCAGAGTACATTTGTTAAAGGACTTTCATTCAGGGTTTATAAACAACTCAGAAATCTTAATAAGAAAAGAAACAACCCAATAAAAAGTGGGCAAAGTATTTGAACAGATACTTTACTAAGGAATATACACAGTAGGCTAATAAACACATAAAAATATGCTCAAGATCATCAGTCAAAATCACAATGTGGTACCATTACACATCTATTTTAATGGCTAAAATTAAAAAGTCTGACCATATCAAATATTGATGAGGCTGTAAATCAACTGGGACTTTCACATATTTTTGGTGGAAATATAAAATGGCACAACCACTTTGGAAAACAATTTGGCAGTTTCTTAAAAAGTTAAGCATACATCTGTCATGACTGAGCTATTCCACTCCTAAGCATTTATCCAAGAGGAAAAAAGAATATGTCTACATATAGACTTGCACACAAATGTTCATAGAAGTTTTATTTATAGTAGCTTCAAACTTGAAACAACCCAAATGTCCCTCAAAAGGTGAATGGATAAACAAATTATGGTATCATCATAAAATGAAATACTTCTCATTAATAAATGAACTGATACTATTATATATATATATACACACATACACACACATGTGTATATCCATACCATAATATTAATCTCAAAATAATTTTGAGATGTGAAAGAAGCCAGAAAACTAAAAGTACATGGTTTATGACCATTTATACAAAATTTTAAAGAATGCAAACTAATTTATAGTGACAGAAGAAAAGTCACTGCTTGCTTGAGGGGGATGGAGAGAGGGCTTATTACTGCTATACGTGGATTGTTAGGAGTGGTGGATATGCTCACTATTTTGCTTATGTTACTGGTTTCATGAGTGTATAGATATCAGGACTTATCAAATTGTGTACTACAAAATGTGTAGTTTATATCTTGTCATTTTTACCTCAATAAACTTTTAAAAATACATTATTAGACCTTTCTTTCTTCAAATAAACTCTTACTTGGAAGCCCAATAAATAAAACAGAAAACAGGGAAAAGGCCTCCTACCATCTTATTTCTGAAGAGATCCATAGAACTCTAATTTGTATACCTCTGATATACAACATCTGACTTCCAGAAATATATTTGGATGTATAAGTAGATATGGTATTTTACCTTAATTCAAAGCCTCTTGTCCAGAAGTCTGGGGTTGCCAATAGTCTTAGATACCATTGCAATAAAATCTGAGCCATTTAGAAATTCTCTGAAAATGAGCTATTTGGATACCTGAATTTACCTTGTATGTTGGCCACATTCCTTTACAAATTATTTTTTTAATATTTTTAAAAAATATTTTAATAGTACATGACTCACTTTTCCATCACCTTGAATAGAGTAAACATACTCTTTTTAGTCTGCCTTTTACTAATGATTCAGGACCATCATTATTAGCATCAAGCTTATGTTACACTAGAATGTACTGATACCCTCTGGGCTTCACTAAATGTGCAGATGCTCGTTAATATTTGCTCCAGTAATAAGTGGCTTAAGACAAGAGCATTTTTTTTTCTTTTTATGGAGAAAAATGGTGGTTACATCTGCTACTTCTATATTCTGTCTGTTCCTGTGCTATCATCTGTTACTTCTTGCAGAGTGTGACTTCCTGGATCAATATGCCTTCCTTCATAATATATAGACTTAAATTGGTAAAGCACACAACCGAGGTTGTTAGCATTGTATAGACATGGACTGTTAATAGAGGACTGGAGAGTGTCCCTTTGAGTAAAATACACAATTTTTAGTGCATGGACTATTTTCACTGAGTGAAATAATTCATTTTTTATCCTCTGGTTCTCAGCTCTGAAATGGATAATTTGGTTTGCTGCTGAACTCCGTTCCAAACAGGTGAGATATTATTATATTACATTTTCAAAGACCTGCAATACAAAGGCCATAAAATAGCACTTTCACCACCAGAGTCCTCGCTGAAAATATTTATTACTTCAACTGTCAGTACAAGTCAGGACCTTTTGGGGGGATCTGACAATTTGAAAGTACCACTCTGAGAAAATATGTCTGATGAATCTCTTGTTCTTGCTAGTTGTCAAGCTAGCCGGTAGTGCTGTTAGTTGCTCTCTTGGTCAGTAATTTTATTTTTTCTGTCTCTCCTCTCCTCTAATATCAGCTGTTAGAAAAAAAAGAAATGAACAAAATATGGAGGATTCCTAAGGTTTTGGAATAGATTAATTTCCTCTTCCTCAATTTTCCATTTTCAAAATAAATCTGACCTTGTTTTTTTTTAAGTCACCCTTTCTGTTCCTCAGTTGTAAAGAAAGCTTCAGAAAACACAGATAATAGAATCAGTGGCTGAATTCAGTAACTCATTTGGCAAAGTGCCATTTTTTTTAATATTGAGGAATCAGAGAAGCTTATTTTTGAGAATAACTGGAAAATATTCTAGGCCAGTAAGAGGATTATAAATAAGGACTATACTAATCAATTTAGATGCTCTAACTTCCTTCCACAGTATACTAACAGAAGCCTTGTCGAGTGCTGAAAAGCCTCACAACTTACTATTTGCCCTGATAAATTCACTGTGGTCCAGGGTTTGGCCATCAGAAATTTGATTGTCTTAGCACATCAAGAGTAGTTGTTTCCTTTTTGAGGGAGTAGAAGGAAGGTGAGGAGGAAGCTTGGAGTAACATTAACCAAGTTAGCAAAATGGATATATAAAACAGAATGTCTATTTGTTCTGAGAAATAAAACCATCAAGAAGGCTGGAATGCTTGTTTCTCCAGATCTAGGTAGTCTCTCCCTGCAGTAAAAGACAAATTGTCAGATTGAATTTTTTTGAATGAGTACGAAATCAGAGCAAGAGGAGTGTCACAGAAGACTCTCTTCCCTGGATAATATTTGGGTAGGCACTACCACATCCAGCTCTCTGGGCTTTACCAATTCTGTAATTTCAGCTAACTCTTCTGTTCACCTAGTCTCTCTTTAAATAGAGCACTGAACAGTTCATTAAGTTTCCAAACAAGAGAAAATTCAGTTAATGATGTTTCCATTTAAGTTAATTAAAACTGCATTCCTGTCTTGCCTCTTTGGGTCATCTTGATTGGAGTTTTTGGTGTCTCCAAACTTTTCTGAATGACCCATTTATACATAATCCCTTATTTATTTTCCAAGGTGGTTATTTACATGATATTAGTGGATTTTACTGAATTATGTTTCAAAGGACTATCTTATTTTCTTATTTTCCTTTTTTCTAGTTCTTGTGGGTCACCTCACAGTCACCACTAACACTGAAAATGAAAAGTGTATGGTGTTTCCCCAAATCTGTAATATTTGTACATTTCACCCATCAAATTTTAAGAGTTTGGCTTATTTTTTTTTTTTAAGATTTTTTATTTATTTATTTGAGAGAGAGAATGAGAGAGAGCAAGCACATGAGAGGGGGGAGGGTCAGAGGGAGAAGCAGACTCCCTGCCGAGCAGGGAGCCCGATGTGGGACTCGATCCAGGGACTCCAGGATCATGACCTGAGCCGAAGGCAGTCGCTTAACCAACTGAGCCACCCAGGCGCCCAAGAGTTTGGCTTATTTTTATGAACTGGATGATACCTTCAACATCAGTTCATATTGAAAACCTACCTGAATATATTATTGGTTGGTCATCATAAATTGATGACACACTGTAGACAATGCATGCTATTAATTTTTGAAAGCTGCAAAGTAACTTTCACATAATATAATAGGATATAAGGAAATCTCAATATATCATTATTTGTTATGGAAAAGATTTTTGCATAGGACATATCTCTCTTTGACTCTATTTAATAAAATACGGTTACTTAAATATCCAAGTGACTTACATCCAAGTGACTTGTTCTATGCTAGTCTTCCTTATATAAATAATTTCTAGCATGTACTCCAAAGACAGAATACCAAAGTACCTCAGTATATTATCATAATGATCATTTTATGATTATCAACTACCAATGATCAACATCCATGATCAATTTTTATACACATTAGTTTTTTCAATTAAGCCTACTATGCCACTGGAAAGCCTCTCTTCTTCATTAGTTGGTGTGTGTTTCAGGAAAGGTAAGCTAGTTTTAGTATTACCCTAAGGAAATAGATTCTCAGTATGTCCATTTGAAGGGAACTTAGAGAATTTGAGTCCTTGATGATTACTCTGTACAGTATGAACAAATCACCTTTACTTCACCATCTATTCCGTAGTCACTCAATCTTTGCCTAATTCAGTGATGAGAAACTCACTCCCTCATAAAGTAACCCATTCTACATGTTTAATTGTCAAAAGTTTACTTTTTATTTGGCTAAAAATATACTGCTTTTAAATTTCATCTGTTGGTTCTAATTCTGTAGTCTAGAGCAATATAGAAATAACATCCAATGAAATGTTTATATCCTAGAAATTAAGAATGTAAAATTTTGAGAAAATGAATACATTAATTTCAAAACCCAATATTTGCAATTTGGTGTATTGGATAATTGAAGCCACTAATGTCTTCAAAAAACTAAAGTATGTAGATATATACAAAAAAGCAGTAATAGAAATATATGTGATAACAATCATATGGAGAAATATACATACATGGCAAATGATCTACATAAGAAGAAGGATGAACATGGGGCTCTATCAAGGTAGTTGGAGAGACTGGTAAGACTATCATATAAATATAATATTCAAGAGTTATTAGAAATATTAGATATCTCTAAAATCTAATTATTTTATTTTATGGGTTCACCCATAAAATTTATTCCACTCTGGAACAAAGAAACAGTTGCATATCCAGTGAGTCTCAGCATGTGACAGAATTTGAACTACAATCCAGGGCTGAAAAGCTTCATATAAATGGGAACTTATGTAAAAGGGACATACTTTATCAAAGAGGTTATGCGAGTTATGTAAAAAGTGAAGAGAACAATAATTTACCCAACTTAGGGAGAGAGCATAATGTAGGTTGTAGCAACAAGTGAGAGCATTAGGTAAAGAGTGTTGGGGTTGATGTCCTTGATGCCCCCAAACAAGATTTCATATTTGTTGTTAAAGATTACTAAGAACTTTGTATGCAAAAGAAGTTGTTAACAGCTTAAAATATGCTACTATAAGATATTTTATGTAAGCCTCTGGATAGCCACAAAGAAAATACTTATAGGAATAACACAAAAGAAAAAGAGAAAAGAATAAAAATCTATCATTCAAAAACAAAAGAAACACAAAGGAAGACAGCAAGAGTGAAAAAGAGGAACAAAGAATTACAAGGCAAACAGAAAACAGTAAAAAAATGGCAATAGTAAGTTTTTCGCTATTAATAACTTAGATGTAGATGGAATGATCTCCCCAATAAAAGTGGCTGAATGAATAAACAACAAATGGCTGAATGAATAAACAACAAGATCCAACTGTATGTCATCTGCAAGAAACTTCTAGTCTCAAGGAAACACATAAGATGACAGTAAGGGAATGGAAGAAGATATTCCATGCAAATGGTAACCGTATGAAAGCAGGAGTGGTTATATTTATATGAGAGTAGACTTTAAGTCAAAAACTTTCTCTAGAGGGGCGCCTGGGTGGCTCAGTTGTTAAGCATCTGCCTTCAGCTCAGTCATGATCCCAGGGTCTGCCTTCGGCTCAGGTCATGATCCTGGGGTCCTGGGATTGAGCCCTGCCCTATGTCGGGCTCCCTGCCCAGCGGGGAGCCTGCTTCTCTGTCTCTCACTCCCCATGCTCGTGTTCCCTCTCTCGCTGTCTCACTCTCTGTCAAATAAATAAATAAAATCTTTAAAAAAAAAACTTTCTCTAGAGATAAGGAAGGTCATTACATAATAATGAAAGGCTCAATTCAACAGAAGATATAACAACTGTAAATATGCATGCACCCAACATTACAGTACATAAATATATAAAGCAAATATTGACAGATCTGAAAGGAGAACTTGACAGCGATACAGTAATAGTAGGAGATTCCAGTACCCCACTTTCAATAATAGATAGTACATTCAGACAGAAAATCAATAAAGAAACAGTAGACTTGAACCATGGACCACATGGATCTAATAGTCATATACAGAATGTTCTACCAAACAATGAAAGAAAACACATTCTCTTCAAGTGCACACAGAACATTCTCTGGGATAGATCACATGTTAGGTAGCAAAACAAGATTAAATTTAAAGAAATCAAAATCATATCTTTTCCATCCACAATGGAATGAAACTAGAAATTTATAACAGCAGGAAAATAGGAATATTCACACAGAGGTAGGAACTAAAGAACACACTATTGAACAATTGGGTTAAAAAGAAAAAAGAGAATTTAAAAAATATCTCAAGACAAATGAAAATGAAAGCACAAGTTACCAAAACTTTTGGAATGCAGCAAAAGCAGTGCTAAGAGGGTATTTTATTTTATTTTTTTATTTTTGGTTATAAGAGGGTATTTGAGAGTGATAAATGCCTACATTTAAAAAAGAAGAAAAATCTCAAACAATTTAACTTTCTACCTAAGGAATTACAAAAAGAAGAACAAACTAAATTTAAAGTTAGCAGAAGAAAGGGAGTAATAAAGATCAGAAGAGAAATCAAATAAAGAACAGAAAAACAGTAGAAAAAAGTCAACAAAATTGAGAGTTGGTTTTTTTAAAAGGTAAAATTGACAAACTCCTAGCTAGGGTAAGAAAAAAAGAGAAGACTCAAAATAAGAAATGAAAGAGGAGACATTACAAAGGTTGCCTCCAAAATAAAAAGGATTATAAGAGGCCGTTATGGACAATTGTATGCCAACAAAAAAATTTCTTTGCATATAACTCAAGCTATATACAGATTCAACACAATCTCTATCAAAATTCCAATGGAATGTTTTCACAGAAATAGAAAAATCAATTCTGAAATTCCTATGTAATCACAAGACATTGTGAATAGTCAAAGCTATCTTAGGAAAGAAAAACAAAGTTGTAGGCATTATATTTCCTGATTTGAAATTGTTATAGAAAGCCATAGTAATCAGAATAATTGTACTGGCATAAAAACAGATCTATAGACTAATGTCAACAAAATAGCCCAGAAATAAACCCAAGTATATACAGTCACCTAATTTTTGACAAAGTCATCAAGAATACACAATGAGGAAAGGATAGTCTTTTCAATAAATGGTGTTGAGAAAACTGGATATCCACATGCAAAAGAATGAAATTAGGCCCTTATCTTATACTACATACAAAAATCAACTCAAAATGGATTAAAGACTTACACGTAAAGACCTGAAACTGTGAAACTCCTAGAGGAAAACATAGAGATAGACATTGGCCTTGTCAATGATTCTTTGGATATGACCCCAAAAGCTATGGCAACAAAAATAAAAATAAACAAGTGGGACTACATCAAACTTAAAAGCTTTTGCACAACAAAGGAAACAAAATGAAAAAGCAACCTATGGATTGGAGAAAATGTTTGCAAACCTTATATCTAATAATGGATTAATATCCAAAATATATGAAGAATTCATGTAATTCAATAGCAAAAAAAATAACCTGATTAAAAAATTGGCAAAGGACCTGAATAAACATTTTTCCGAAGAAAACACACAAATGGCCAACGGATATATGCAAATGTGTTCGACATCACTAATCATCACAGAAATGCAAATCAAAATAACAGTGGTGTTGGCCAGGTTATGGATAAATTGGAACCTTTGTATATTGGTGGGGATGTAAATTGGTATAGCTATCATGAAAAAAAGTATAGAGGTTCCTCAAAAAATTCAAAATACAAATATCATATGATCCAGCCACACATTTTTGGGTATATATTGAAAGAAAATGAAATCATTGGTTTGAGATATCTGCACTTCCATGTTCATTGCAGCATTATTCACAATAACAAGATATAGAAACATCCTAGTGTCTGTTAACAGATGAGTGGATAAACAAAATGTGGTATATAGATACAATGGTATATCATTTAGTCAAAAAAGGGAGAAATTGAAGAGCAGTATGCTACCTGAAATAAGTCAAATATAGAAATAAAAATACTATATGATTTCACTTATATTTGGAATGTGAAAAAAAGTCTAATTTATAGAGGCAGAGAATAGAATGTTGATTACCAGGTGTCGGGAGGTGGGGAAAGACGTAGGTATTGTTCAAAGAATTCAAAGTTGCGGTTACATAGGATGAATATGTTCTGAAGATCTAATGGACAGCATTATGACTACTGTTTTTTTAAAGATTTATTTATTTATTTTAGAGAGAGGGAGAGAATCTCAAGTAGACTCCCCGCTGAGCATGGAGCCCAGTGTCGGGCTCCATCTCACAGCCCTGAGACCATGATCTGAGCCAAAATCAAGAGTTGGACACTGAACTGACTGAGCCACCCAGGTGCCCGATGACTTTAGTTAATAATATTGTGGTGTATAGTGAAACTTTGCTAAAAGAGTAGATTACAGGTGCTCTCACCACACAAATAAAAAAATTGGTAACTATGTGAGGAGGTGGATATGCTAATTAGCTTGATTATAGTTATCATTTCCCTATATATGTGTGTATCAAATCATCATGTTGTGCATCTTAAATATACACAATTTTTATTTAAAAAAAAAGATTAGTTGAACTCTCCAGAGTCTCTACTCCTCTGTCTGAGCTATAATCCCCATTATTAGCAGAGTCTTGCCCTCTGTTGTTCCTATCAGCATTTAACTACTCACACCAAAAGGGCTGCTTAGAACTGGAGCAAAGGACAGATACCCAATTCTATTCAAAGGAACAGAAATCCACTTTTTTTTGAAATTTTTTTATTTAAATTCAAATTAACATATAATGTATTATTAGTTTCAGAGTTAGAGGTCAGCGATTCATCAGTCTTATATAATACCCAGTACTCATTACATCACATGCCCTCCTTAATGTCCATCACCCAGTTACCCCATCCCCCCAACCGTCTCCCCTTCAAGAACCCTCAGATTGTTTCCTATGATTAAGAGTCTCTTATGGTTTGTCTCCCTCTCTGATTTTGTCTTGTTTTATTTTTTCTTCTCTTTCCCTATGATCCTCTGTTTTGTTTCTTAAATTCCACATATCAGTGAGATCATATGATAATTGTCTTTCTCTAATTGACTTATTTCGCTTAGCATAATACCCTCTGGTTCCATCCACGTCACTGCAAATGGCAAGATTTCATTCTTTTTGATGGCTGAGTAGTATTCCATTGTGTACACACCACATCTTCTTTAACTATTCATCTGTTGTTGGACATCTGAGCTCTTTCCATAGTTTCGCTATTGTGGACATTGTTGCTATAAACATTGGGGTGCACGTGACCACTACATTTGTATCTTTGGGGTAGATACCTAGTAGTGCAATTGCTGGGTCATAGGGTAGCTCTATTTTCAACTTTTTGAGGAACCTCCATATTGTTTTCCAGGGTGGCTGCACCAGCTTGCATTCCCACCAACAGTGTAAGAGGGTTCCCCTTTCTCCACATCCTTGCCAACATCTGTCCTTTCCTGACTTGTTAATTTTAGCCATTCTGACCAGTGTGAGGTGGTATCTCATTGTGGTTTTGATTTGTATTTTCCTGATGCTGAGTGATGTTGAGCATTTTCTCACGTGTCTGTTGGCCATTTGTATGTCTTCTTTGGAGAAATGTCTGTTCATGTCTTCTGTGCATTTCTTGATTGGATTATTTGTTCTTTGGGTGTTGAGTCTGATAAGTTCTTTATAGATTT
The DNA here is from genome assembly GCF_004348235.1 of Phoca vitulina. Taxonomy (NCBI): domain Eukaryota; kingdom Metazoa; phylum Chordata; class Mammalia; order Carnivora; family Phocidae; genus Phoca; species Phoca vitulina. The sequence goes on along the minus strand of NW_022589772.1, from coordinate 2,249,323 downwards.
TGGATACTAGCCCTTTATCTGATATGTCATTTGTGAATATCTTCTCCCATTCCATAGGTTGCCTTTTAGTTTTGTTGATTGTTTCCTTTGCTGTGCAAAAGCTTTTTATCTTGATGAAGTCCCAATAGTTCATTTTTGCCTTTGTTTCCCTTGCCTTTGGAGACGTGTCTAGTAAGAAGTTGCTGTGACCAAGGTCACAGAGGTTGCTGCCTGTGTTCTCCTCTAGGATTTTGATGGATTCCTGTTCACATTTAGGTCTTTCACCCATTTTGAGTCTATTTTTGTGTATGGTGTAAGGAAATGGTCCAGTTTCATTCTTCTGCATGTGGCTGTCCAATTTTCCCAACACCATTTGTTGAAGAGACTGTCTTTTTTCCTTTTTTTTTTTAAGATTTTATTTATTTATTTGACACAGAGAAAGAGCACGAGCAGGGGGAGCAGCAGGCCAAGAGAGAGGGAGAAGCAGACTCCACACTGAGCAGAGAGCCCGACGCAGGGCTTGATCCCAGGACCCCGGGATCATGACCTGAGCAGAAGGTAGCTGCTTAACTGATTGAGCCACCCAGGTGCCCCAAAACTGTCTTTTTTTCCAATGGATATTGTTTCCAGCCTTGTCAAAGATTAGTTGGCCATAGAGATGAAGGACCATTTCTGGGTTCTCTATCCTGTTCCATTGATCTATGTGTCTGTTTTTGTGCCAGTACCATACTGTCTTGACGATTACAGCTTTATAATAGATCTTAAACTCCGGCATTGTGATGCCACCAGTTTTGGTTTTCTTTTTCAACATTCCTTTGGCTATTCGGGGTCTTTTCTGGCTCCATACAAATTTTAGGATTATTTGTTCCAGTTCTCTGAAAAAAATTGATGGTATTTTGATAGGGATTGCATTGAATGTATAGATTGCTCTAGGAAGCATAGACATTTTAATGATATTTGTTCTTCCAATCCGTGAGCATGGAACATTTTTCCATTTCTTTGTGTCTTCCTCAGTATCTTTCATGAGTGTTCTATAGTTTTCTGAGTACAGATCCTTTGCCTGTTTGGTTAGGTTTATTCCCAGGTATCTTATGGTTTTCGGTGCAATTGCAAATGGGATTGACTCCTTAATTTCTCTTTCTTCTGTCTCGTTGTTAGTATATAGAAATGCAACTGATTTCTGGAACAGAAATCTTTTGAACCCTTTTAATGTTAAAAATGGGGTTGCAAGTGCAGATGACCTACAGAGGCCAGACAGAGAAAATAAAGCTGGCTTCTGCATTGCACTGGAAAGTGGCAGTATTCAGCTCTAGTCAGTCATTGCCATGCATGAATGTATATTCAGTATTGCCAGATATTCCAGCTTTTCAGAAAAGATAGGAATCTTGATTTTTATGTGACTTGTCCAGATGATTCAAAATTGACAACTTGTTTTGAAAACAAAAACCAAAAAACCAAATACTGTGTAAAGCCAAACAAAATAGGTCTGTGGGCTGGATTGATTGATTGATTGATTGATTTTTATTAACATAATGTATTATTTGTTTCAGGGGTACAGGTCTGTGATTCATCAGTCCTGCACAATTCACAGTGCTCACCATAGCACATACCCTCCCCAGTGTCCATTACCCAGCCACCCCATCCCTCCCACCCCCCTCCCCTCCAGCAACCCTTAGTTTGTTTCCTGAGATTAAGAGTCTCTTATGGTTTGTCTCCCCCTCCAGTTTTGTCTTGTCTCATTTTTTCCCTCCCTTCCCCTAATATCCTCTGTCTTGTTTTTCAAATTCCTCATATCAGTGAGATCATATGATAATGATTGACTTATTTTGCTTAGCATAATACCCTCTAGTTCTATCCACATCATTGCAAAGGGCAAGATTTCATTTTTTGATGGCTGCATAATATTCTACTGCATATATACCCCACATCTTCTTTTTCCATTCATCTGTTGTTGGATATCTGGGCTCTTTCCATAGTTTGGCTATTGTGGACGTTGCTGCTATAAACATTGGGGTGCACGTGCCCCTTCTGACCACTACATTCGTATCTTTGTAGTAAATACCCCGTAGCGCAACTGCTGGGCCATAGGGTAGCTCTATTTTCAACTTTTTGAGGAACTTCCATACTGTTTTCCAGAGAGGCTGCACCAGCTTGCATTCCCACCAACAGTGTAAGAGGGTTCCCCTTTCTCCGCATCCCTGCCAACATCTGTCCTTTCCTGACTTGTTAATTTTAGCCATTCTGACTGGTGTGAGGTGGTATCTCATTGGGGTTTTGATTTGTATTTCCCTGATGCCGAGTGATGTTGAGCACTTTTTCATATGTCCGTTGATGTGGGCTGGATATAGCATGTGGGTAACAAGTTTGTGACCCATGATATAAAGGACAAAAGGAAGTAATTTCCTAGATACACAAGAACAGGAAACCAAAGTATAGTTTTGCCACAGAGGAATTGAAATTGGAAAGTTAGAAACTAAGGATACTCTTTCTGTCTTTTATGGAGTCAAATGATCTATTATCCACATATCATCTCTTTTCTCCAGTGTTGCATTGCAAATTTGATATTTTTCTGTTTACTAGTAACTTCTTTGATCTCATGTGACTTTGGTTTGTCATTATGCCTGTTCTGGCCTTAAGTAGCCAGTTCATGAACATGGGATGTGTTTCCATTTATCTAAGTCTTCCATAATTTCTTTCAGCAATGTCTTGTAGTTTTCAGTTTGCAAGTCTTGGACCTCCTTGTTTAAGTTTATTCCTAAGCATTTTATATTTTTCATGCTATTTAAATGGAATTGTTTTCTTAATTCCCCTTTCGGATTTTTCATTGCTACTATATGGAGATATGACTGATTTTTGTACATTGATCTTGTGTCCTGCAACTTTGCTGAATTTGTTTATTAGTTCTAATAGGTTTTTGGTGGACTTTTTAGAATTTTTTTTATATATAAGATCATGTCATCTGTGAATAGAGATAATTTAACTTCTTCCTTTCCAATTTGGATGCCTTTTATTTCCTTTTCATGCCTAATTTTTTGGCTAGAACTTCCAGTACCATGTTGAAGAGATGTAAGGAAAATGGGCATCCTTGTCTTGTTCCTGATTTTAGGGCAGAAAGCTTTCAGTCTTTCACCATTAAGTATGATGCTATATGTGGAGTTTTTATAAATGTCTTCTATCAGGTTGAGGAAATTCTCTTCTATTCCTAGTTTGCTGAGTGTTTTATAATGAAAGCAAGTTGTATCGCTCAAAGGGGTGATTAATGTTGCAAGAGAAACGTTTGTCTTATAGACGTTTTGCTCTGACACTCGTTGATGGGGGTGCCAATTTTTCCCTCTCCTCCAGTTTTTTAAATTCACAGGACCTGAAGTAACAACACCTCTCCCTGCCCCAGTTCTACTAAGGGAGAAACAAGATGTACCACAAGGGGAAGTATGGAGAAATAATGAAATCAGTGAATTATGGGGGAGGAGGAAAAAAAGGAGAAAAGGAGGGAGAACAAATAGGAGGTCTCCCTTCCCTGATGACTGTCAGAAGTGGAGTGGATTTAGCATGATAGACAGCTGTATTGGAAATATAAATAGTACTTTGCACCATCATCTGGACTCTATATTTAAGCTCTATCATCTAAAAAGCAAGGTTTTCTATGTGGTAATAAACTGTATTTAACAGCCCTTCCATGAATTAGTTACGTAACTCAGAGTTTATAATTGGTTCTGGAGAGGTGGGGAAAAATTGGTAGTCACATGGTACATAGTGCTACCATTTGCCCTCCTACCTGATTTATTGATGACTTAGTCAGACTTCCCATGTCAAGTTGCAGAAGCCTATTGGAAATCCAAATATAGGAAACTGACATTCATAAAAGATATCAAGGCTGAGAATATAAAATTGAGGTTCATCAGTATATGGATAGCTGTTACTTTGCAACCTCAGTAACTTGCTGGGTATAATCTGAAACTGGTCCCTGTACATGGGAGGCAGTGAAAAATCAAAGAAAGAGGCAGACCCGTCCAGATTGGTAGGTGTCAGGTTTAATAAGCAAGGAAACTTGCATATGAGGCTTCTTTTAGGTGGCTGCAAGATGAGTATTTCTCTACACCTGCCTGCCAGAATATTGAAGTTCATATAGAAGTCTTATATAGAAGGTTTCGTCATGTATACCATCCACATGGTTTCAAAATCACATTACTGTCTCAAGGGTATGTCCTTGGGCAGCTTCTAGCATGGGGAAGGCAAACAGAGCACACATTCCAAGGACAGGGAAGAAGATGAGGAACCTCAGATTTCCTGGGACTGGCTCGTAAATAAATCAGCAGTCGTGTCCTCTCAATGACCTCCTCTGACAATAACATAAATTCATAAGACTGGATGATATCAACAAGGAAGTGAGTGAAAGATAATAAAGAAATCTAAGGATTAAATCCTGGGGCACTCCAATATTAAGGAAGAACCAGCAAAGAAAACAGAAAAGGGGTGACTAAGGAGTTGGGATAAAAACCAAGAGTGTGGTGGTCTGGAAACCAAGGGAAGAAACTTTGAAGGAGTGAATGATTAATTTCTCAAATGCTGCTGATAGTTTAAGATGACAAGTAAGAATTGATTTTAGGATTTAGCAACATAGAGTCATTGATAACTTTGACAAGAACAGTTTCACTGGAATGGTACGAGTGAAAGTCCAGTCTGAATGGTGGTGTATTAATTTCCTAAAATCCTAGGGATGTCATAACAAACTGGGTGGCTTAAAACAACAGAAATGCATCCTCTTACAGTTCTGGAGGCTAGAAGTTTGAAATCCAAGTGTTGGCAAAGCTTAATCCTCCTGGAGGTTCTGAGGGAGAATGTTCCCCATGTCTCTCCCAGTTCTCAGTGATTAGTGGCAGTGCTCGGTATTCCTTGGCTTATAGGCACACTACTCCAATCTCTGTCTTTATCTTCACATGGTGTTGTCTCTCTGTGTCTTCTGTCATCTTACCATTGTTCATCTGCCTCTGTGTTTCTTCTCTCATTCCTATAAGGAGTAAGTCGTATTATATTAGGGCCCACTCTAATCACCTCATCTAAACTTCATTACATCTGTAAAAATCCTATTTCCAAATAGGGTCACTATCACAGGTACCAAGGGTTAGAACTTCATCATGTCTTTTGGGGGAATGCAATTGAACTCATAATAAATGAATTCAAGAAAGTATAGGAAGATGAGAATCTGAAACATTAATTGGCCAATACTTTCACAAGTAGGAAGAGAGAGGCAAATGGGACCAGGAGAGTCTTTGTTGTTGTTATTCACTTGTTTTTTTATTTTTGTTTTTAGGATGCTAAAAATAACATTTAAATGTTGATGGAAAGGATCTGGTAAAGTGAAAAACCAGTGATACAGAAAAGAGAGGGAGAGGGAGAGGAAAAGAAAGAGGGAGAAAGAGAGGGAGAGAATTGCTAGATCAATATATTTGAGTAAGTGAGAGAGGATGAGGTCTAGTGAATAAGTAGACACTAACCTTAGCCAAGCATGTGAACAATTCATCCATAGTAATGGGATGGAAGGCTGAGTATAATAGCGTTATTGCTGGTAGGTAGGTACATTTGATATTAGAAACTTGTGAAAGGTCTCCTCTCTTCTCATTTCCCAGTGATATTCTCTGAGGTGCAACATTGTGAATTTACTAACCATTTTTGTATTTCCTTAGAATTATATTTTTTTATATTGGTTACCTATTGCTGTATAACATTTTTTTTTCTCACAATTTCTGTGGGTTAGTGTTCTCACAAGTCTTCAATCAAGGTGTTGGTCCAGGCTTGCCTGGGAAAAGATGTACTTTGTAATATTTGGCAGGATTCCATCTTTGGCAGGTTATTGGACTGAGAGTCTCAGTTTCTCACAGACTGTTGGCTGGAGCCTGCCTTCTGTTCCTTGCCATGTGCTGCGTCAAAACCTATAAGCCAAGGAGACGATAGTGAGAGTCTGCTGCCAAGACAAAAAAGTCACAGTCTTTTTTAACTCACCCATGGAAATGACATCCCATCACCTTTGCTCTACTTTATTGGTTGGAAGCACCCATAAGGGCACACATACCTGGGGGCCATCTTTAAAATCTACCTACCACGGTTGCTTTTCTTTCTTAATCTTTCCCCTCATCTTTGTCCTTCCTTTCTGCCTAGTTTCTGGGCAATGGTCCCGTTTGTCTACAAGCTCTAAGTTGTGTTGACTATCAGATAGAGTAGTAATGGTATTTCTTTATTCAGTTGGTGGGCAGATAGGGCAAAGTGGACAATGTTCTTGGAAACAACCTGATCAACCTAGCAATGTACTATTTAGATTTGTTAAAGTGTTACCAAAGTTTTCAACTAGCCAAATGGGGAGATTTCCTTATGTGGTCTCTTCTACATTTTATTTTTTCTCAAATCCTATCAATTCTATAGAATTTCTACACAAAAGTGAAGAAACATGTTTTAAAAATGGATTTTCTTCCACAGGCTGACCTTGTGCCTTTTCACAAGCTAAGTTAAATAGATAAGAAGGTTAATTTTCCTTTTGCAGATAAGGAGTTTGTCATAGCAGTTTCCAGGAGAAATAATGTGATTTGACTACAGAAAAACTCATTCTAATCAGTCAAACAGTATCTTTGAACACATCAGGACTGAGCCTCAATGAGTTCTTAAGAATTCTGTTTCCTGCAACTGCTTTTTGTCCTCCAGAGAAAAGATTTTGCTTATCATTCATTTTCATTTTCCATTATCTAAACATTAATGGTCTGTTTTTGCTTTCTTTTCCTTATGCTGATAAGTAATTCAAATAGAAAGTTATTTATTGCATGTATGGAGAAAAATATGAAAAAAATGTCAGGAAGCTTGTATCTTTTACAAATACTACCCTGTGAGGGAAATCTTGTCCTTAAACCTCAATGGTTCATTGATTATAAAAGTACTCTCTAGTTTCCTTCAGGTTAAGCATACTGAAAATGATCTATTTTTTTGCTTGAATGTTCTCGATGGAATTCATCTTTTCTCTCATCTCCTCTTTTAAAAAAAAGATTTTATTTATTTATTTATTTGAGAGAGAGAGAGAGAGAGAGTGAAAGAGAGAGCACAAGTGAAGGAGTGGGCAAAGGGAGAGGAAGAAGCGATTCCCTGCTGAGCAGGGGGCCAGATGCGGGGCTCAATCTCAGGACCCCAAGATCATGACCTGAGCTGAAGGCAGATACTTAACCAACTGAGCCACCCAGGTGCCCCCCTCTCTCATCTTCTCTTAAATAGTGTCTTCACAATAGACGCTTTCACAGAAATGTGAATATTGTGGTTTGATGTGTGTGTGTGTGGGTGTGTGTGGGTGTGTGTGTATACATCTATCTATCTATCTATATATCTATCTATCAATCATCTATCTATGTTTGAATTTTAGCCCTATTAATTAGATTAAAAAGCAAAGCCTTTTAGGTACATTTTCTTAGACCAATTTTCTATAGTCAGAACTGTTGACCTTGTAACTATTTAAAAGCTCTGTAAAGAATAATGAAGATGTAGTAATTCTGAGGATACTGTCATAGAAAGTAAAATAAAGGCAATCTCTAATCACATATACCAGTGCAGATAGTCACCAGGCTCTAGCACTTAATGTGAGATCATGTTCAAGGAAAATGAGGGATTCTAAAGGTGACAACAAATGACACTATTAGTTTTTTGCTCTTTCCATGTTTATGATGTACATTTAAAAGTCTAACTCACAGAAGCCATGAATATTATCCCTTAAGAAAAAGGTAGTCCAGTAACTGTGCATTAGCTATGTTTGCCTTTTTAAAAACATTATCTAGAAGTACCAACTAAACTAAGAGTCAGGACCCTGGATGGTTTGATTTGTTTTTATTTTTATTTATTTTTGCCTCTGCTCTCAGCTCTATCACATATGATTTCTATGATAGGAAATGTTGCTTAATTGCTTTGAGCATTGTTTTCATTGTTTGATGCTGTATGATAGGTTCTGATAAGATGGGAAAGAGCTCTGGAGTTGTAAACCAGTGTGTGCTTAGGTATGGGACGGACAGAGAGACGTTGGTAGTGGACAGTGATGTAGTTGCTCAGCATGCACCTGCTCTGCGGCCAGTAAGTCAATTTCCTTAGGAGAAAACAAGTCACATGAACGCAAATTTGGCCTAGAACCAGAATTGAATGGACTAGACCCAAGTTAAAAAACTTTGTCATGGTGAACTTAGGAAATACGTCTGTGATCCCCAAAACTTTGAGGGCTGACCAAAAAATGTGTATCACGTAAGACATTGCAATTGGTTTAAGTCAGACGAGAGAGCTAGGTGTGGTGGCAAGCTTTGAAATGCAGCTCAGAGATCTGTAATCTACATTCACCAGCAGAGGCAGTCAGTTGCCTATGCTTTTGTTTTTGTTGTTTTTAGCCTATTACGAGTTTCTGTTTTTGTAGCTTGACTTAAAAAAGTTCAATATAACATATCCCTGTAATAAACTAAAACAATATATTAATGTACATTTTTTGAAGCATTCCCCTCAATTTTAGATGTAACCTCCCTTAAATGTTTGTAGTATATTCTTCAGACTATTCTTTTTTATTTTTTATCTTTGGCTCTTAAAAAAGGCTTCTTGTTATCTGTGGTACACACTGCTAATTGCTTATTCATTATCTGTTTTCTTTTCTCATTATCTACAGAACTCCTACTTAATTCAGAATGGTAAAATCTAGCTCAAAACAAGTTGACTTCTCAGGTCCCCTTGAAGTTATGATTGGCTATGTGACCCAATTCTGCCTAAGGAAATGTATGTGGACATTTTTTTTGGTTTGACCTTCCAGGAGAAGTATAGTTTTCCTAATTAAAGGGTCAAGACTCAATTGGCATGTGCTTTTGCCACTCTCCCTTTTCCCTCTTCCTGCAGCCATCCAGTGAACACAAAGATGGAAGTCTGGATCCCTGGTGATATTCTAAAGCTGTTACAACAGTTATTGGTAGCTACATCTAGAATTCTTGTTACATGAGAAAAAGAAACTTATGTATTTAAACATGTTATTTGAAATTTCTGGTACATAAGGCTTAGCACTATTGATTGATATAGAAACCGTTTCCCTTTGTGTGGTTTACAAAGTTCTGGAAACTCCTCAAATGGAAACTCTACATATCTAAACTGTGATGGCCTAGCTTTGATCCTTATAGGAAAGATTTTGTAACGCCTGAACTATCTGTGCAAAGACAAATCTATATGGCAAGACAGGAAGGAGCTGATAGGGAGATTTGTCACTTTGGGATCTATGTGAACTGATGGGAGAGTCTTGAAGCTGTATGGCCATATTTCTGGTCATAGGCAAACCTGTGGAAGAAAGGAAGGCTGCCTTTGATTGATGCCTCACTCATTCCACATCAGAGCTAGTTCTTAGGCTACAGTACCAAGATAAAGAAATATGATGAATAAATTAATTGCAGAGTTCTACTGATGGCTAAGTTTTTCTTTCCCTTTCTGAGAAAGGAGTTCTAGGATAGATGTGACTTAATCCATTGATAGGAATTTCTCTTGGTAGGAGTGTAGGGGGTCTGTGGCACCAGGTGGAGGAGCTATTCTGGATCAGAGGGCCTTTCTGTGATGGCTACATTCCCACAGCAGTGGTGATGTCTTAATTTGCCTACACCTGGTACTGTCTTTAACAATGTGGAAGGAGAAGAGTTTTACTTCATTTCTTGTTGATCTGGTGGTCACTTTGTGAATTTTTAAAGACTAAGACATACTTGCTAACAAAAGTCTCCCTTTTCGCCCTCAGCCTACTAGCGTTTGCAGCCTTCATTTTCAGATAAAAAACTTAAATTCTGCAGATTGATGGCTTCTAACCTCTGTTAGACTCTCAGCGTTGCTTGGTAATCATTGTACTCACCCCTAATCAACCTAATGATATCTTATGTGGCTATTCCAAACTTTAATGACTATCTTCCATGACCTAATATCACATCTTCTTCCTTGTCTCATAATTTCAGATTTCAAAATATATTATAAAGCTATAGTAATTGAAACAGTATGGTACTAATGTAAAAACAGACATAAAAAACAATGGAATGGAGAGCCCAGAAATAAATCCACACATTTACAATCAACTCATTTTTGACAAGGGTGCCAAGAACACACAATGGAAATAGGATGGATGGTCTCTTCAACAAATGATGTTGGGAAAACTGAGTATCTGCATGCAGAAGAATAAAATACGACCCTTACCTCCTACTGTATACAAAAAAGCAAGTTAAAATGAATTCACGTTTAAAAAATAAGACCTGAGGGGCACCTGGGTGGCTGAGTCATTAAGCGTCTGCCTTCGGCTCAGGTCATGATCCCAGGGTCCTGGGATCGAGCCCCACATGGGGCTCCCTGCTCAGCAGGGAGCCTGCTTCTCCCTCTCCCACTCCCCCTGCTTGTGTTCCCTCTCTTGCTGTATCACTCTCTTTCAAATAAATAAATTAAAATCTTTAAAAAAAAATAAAAATAAGACCTAAAACTATAAAAAACATAGGCAAAAAGCTTCTTGACACTTGTCTGGGCAGGTTTTTTTTTGAATATGTGACCCCAAAAGCACATTTAGCAAAAGCAAAAACAGACAGGTAGGATTGTAGCGAACTAAGAAGCTCTGTACAGCAAAAGAAACAATCAACAGAGTGAAAAGACCAACTACAGAATGGGAGAAAATATTTGTAATCCTAACATCTGATGAGTGGTTAATAACTAAAATACCTAAGGAACTCAACTCAATAGCAAAAAAACAAATAACCTTTTTAAAAAGAGTTTAAAAGGCTTTAGCAACTGAGTGACATAGTCAGATTTATGTTTTAAATAGAACATGTTGTGTGGATGGTGGAGAAACAAGAGTGGGGAAAAGGGGAAACCAGTAGAGAGGCTAGCGTTACAGTCCAGATCAGAAACAATGGTGACTTGAAATAGAGTAGAAGTATTGGGGTTGTTGAAAAGTGTTTGGATGCAGCATAGACTGCAGTGACAGAGAGAGAATGGATTGTATTTGCTGGAGGTCTGTATATGAAATATGAGAGAAAGAGACAAATCATGTATGTTGCCAAGGTTTTTGGTATGAGCAACTAGGTGAATGGTGTTCTAGTGTAGTAAGATAAGAAACACTGTAGGAGTTACACATTATAGAGGGAGGGATTAAAATTTCTGTTTTGTACATATTATATTTCAGATTCCTATTAGACACCCAAGTATTACCTAGGGTATTATATATATAGGATATAAGAATCTGGATTTCAGAGGTGAGATTAGAGCTGATTATACATACTTGGGAGATACAGGCAAAGCTGCCCATCAGCTTCATTTCCTTCCATTTTTCCTTAAGGTATTCATTAGGTTGAGATTGGTGTGTATTCTTCTTCTGAATTTTGTTTATTTGTTTTTCATTTTCCTAGATAGCCATATCAATATGTGGTATTATTTTGTATGCTTTCAAAATTAAAAGACACTGCATATATATATTTTTGCAATTTTCTTTTTTTATTTTTAAAGATTTTATTTATTTATTTGACAGAGAGAGACACAGCGAGAGAGGGAACACAAGCAGGGGGAGTGGGAGAGGGAGAAGCAGGCTTCCCGTGGAGGAGGGAGCCGGATGCAGGGCTCAATCCCAGGACCCTGGGATCATGACCTGAGCCGAAGGCAGACGCTTAACGACTGAGCCACCCAGGCACCCTGCAATTTTCTTTTGAAACTCAATTTTGTTTTCAAAATTTACTCAGTTGATCCAAACATCTATGTTTAATTAACTGTACTGTTTGACTAAATAAGATTTTAATCATCATTTCTTCTCTTGAAAGAGTTTCTGAGTTTTTTTCTTAATGCAATCAGTGTGGCAACGAACATCCTTGTACACATTTTCTTCATGTACTCGCGTGCAAGATTTACTCTTGGGAGTATAAATAAAAATGAAATTGCTGGATAATAGGATATTCACGTATTCAGCTTTATGGGATGTTTTCAAACTTATCTCCAAGGCAGCACATCAATTTACATATCCTATGTCAGGACTCTAGAGTTCCTTCCCATGATATCTGAAATTAGAATAACTGTGCTTAAATATGATGTTTATATTATGTTTTGTTAGATACATTTCATTTAGTTAAGAAAGTCTCCACAGATTTCTAATTTGCATACATATTTTATCAAGAATTGATAGAATTTTATCAACCACATTTTCTGCATCTATTGAAATGGTCATTATTCTGTTCTTTTAATCTGTTAAAATGGCAATTTGCCTTAGTAAATTTTCCGATGTTTCTCATACTTGCATTTTGGGGTAAATTCTACTCGATACCTATCTACTTATCTCCATCCATCCATCCATCCACCTATCCGTTCATCTAACCTATTTATTTAAATATCTTCAGGTAGGTATCAAGGTTATTGTGTCACATAGATTTCCCTCCTATTCTCTTATCTGGAGCACAGTGATTCATATAAAGATCATTCACTAGTTTGGTGGATTTACCTGAAAAATTATGTGGGCCTTGTGTGGAAGTTATTTGTATTCTTTTATGACTTATACATTTTTAACTATATCTTCTAGTATGTTCTTCTTTTCCTTCTTAGTGACATGCTTATTTTTGCCTTCTTTCTTTTATTCTTGATTAGTGTTGCCAGAGGTTTGTCTAAGTTGATAGTTTATTCCAATGAAGCAGCTTTTGGCTTTGTTAATCCTCTCTCTGATTTCTTTGCTGTTCTATTTCATTAATTTCAGCTTTATTTGTTATTATTTACTTATGTTTTCCTTTGCAGTTATTATTTTTTGAAAAATTAAGTTGAACGATAAGCTCCCCAGTATTATGTTTTTGTAATATTTGATATATTCATATATACATATTCAAACAAATACTTTATAAAGTTTGTATCGTATTTATAAAAATATTTGAAATGTTTTTATCCTCAATAACTCATTAAGATATTTTATTAGGAAATATTTCAAACATTCAGACAAAGATATAGATTTATATATTCTTTTTTCCCCAGATTTATCAAGATATAATTGACATATTATGTAAGTGTAAGGTATACAATGTGTGATTTGATACAAATATATATTGTGAAATGTTTATAAAAAAGGTTACTTAGCATATCTTCACCTCATATAATTACCACTTTTATTGTTATTGATATGGTGAAAACATTAAAATGTTACTCTCATAGCAACTTTCAAATATACAATACAGTATTATTAACCTGTATAACTATATTAATAGAGTTGCCATGCTGTTCCTTAGATTCCCAGAACTTACTCATCATATAACTGAATGTTTGCACCCTTTAACCAACCACCCCATTTCCCCTACCCCTCAGTCCCCAGCAACCACCATTCTGTTGTCTGTTTCTATGAGTTTAATGTTTATAGATTCCACATGTAAGTGAGGTCAGACAGTATTTGTCTTTGTCTGATGTATTTCACTCAGCGTAATGCCTTCAATGTCCACCCATACTGGTATGAATGGCAGGATTTCCTTCTCTTTTATGGCTGAATAATATTCCAGTGTTTGTGTGTGTGTACACACCATATATTCTTGATCCATTCATCCATCAATGGACACTTAAGTTGTTTTCATGTCTTGGCTATTGTGAATAGTGCGGCAATGACCATGGGAATTCAGATATCTCTTTGAGATAGTGACTTCCTTTGGATATATAGCTAGAAGTGGGATTGCTGAATCTTATGGTAGTTCTATTTTTAGTTTTTGAGAATGTTCATACTGTTTTCCATAGTGGTTATACCAATTTACATTCCCACCAAAAATGTACCATGTTCCGTTTTCTTCACATCCTGACCAACATTTGCTATCTTTTTTCTTTTTGATAATAGCCATTGTAACAAGTGTGAGGAGATAGCTCATTCTGGTTTTGATTTGTATTTCCCTAATATTAGTGATGTTGTGCACCATTTCATGTACTTGCTGGCCATTTGTGTATCTTCTTTAAAGAAATGTCTATTCAAGAACTCTACCAACTTTTTAAATTAGATTGGGTATATATATATATATTTTTTTGCTGTTAAGTTGTAAGAGTTCCTTATATGTTTTGTATAGTATCCCTTTATTAGATATATGAAATGCAAATCTTTTTTCCCATTCTGTAGGTTTCCCTTTAATTTTGTTGATTGTTTTTTTGCTGTGCAGAAGCTTTTTAGTTTGGTGTAGTCCCACTTGTTGATTTTTGCTTTTAATTGTGCTTTCAGTGTAATTGCCAAAAAATATTGCAGACTGATGTCAAGAAGATTTTCCCATTTTCTTCTAGGAATTTTATGGTTTCAGGTTTTATGTTTAAGTTCTCAATCCATTTAAAGTTCATTTTTGTAGGTGGTATAAGATAAGGGTCCAATTCCTTTCTTTTCTATGTGGATATCCAGTTTTCTCAACATTTTTTATTGACGAGATTATCCATTCTTTATTGATTACTCTTGGCTCCCTTTTTAAATATTAGTTGACCATATATGCATGGGTTTATTTCTGGGCTCTTGATTCTGTTCCTTTGATTTATGTGACTGTTTTTTTGCCAGTACCATACTGTTTGGATTACTACAACTTTGTAATATAATTTGAAATCAGGAAGTGTGATGCCTCCAGCTTTGTTCTTTCTTAAGATTTCTTTGAGGACTTTTGTACTTCCATATGAATTTTAGTATTGTTTTATTTTTCTGTTTCTGTAAAAAATGCCATTGGAATTTTTATAGAGATTGCATGGAATCTATAGATGGCTTTGGGTAGGAGGGACATTTTAACAATTTTAACTCTTCTGGTCTATGAATATGGAATATCTTTCAATTTATTTGCATCTTCTTAAATTTCTTTCATCGGTGTCTTATAGTTTTTGGTGTAAAGATCTTTCATTTCCTTGGATAAATTTATTTCTAAGTATCTTACTGTTCTGATGCTATTGTAAGTGGGGTTATTTTCTTTATTTCATTTTCAGAGAGTTGATTATTAGTATATAGAAAAACCACTGAATTTTGTATTTGTATTGATTTTGTATCCTGATACTTTATTGAATTTATTTTTTAGTTCTAACAGCTTTATGGTGGAGACTAGGATTTTCTATATACAAGATCATGACATTAGCCAACAAAGACAATTTTACTTCTTCCTTTCTGAATTGGATGCCTTCTGTTTCTTTTTTCTTTTTTGTCTTTTTTTTTTTTTTTTTTTTGGGCCTGATTTCTCTGGTGTGGACTTCTAGTACTATGCTGAATAGGATTGGTGAGAGTAGACACCCTTGTCCTATTCCTGAAAATAGAGAGAAAGCTTTTAACCTTTCACCATTGAATATGTTAGATGTAGATTTGTCACATATGGCCTTTATTATGTTAATGTATATTCCTTCTATACTGAATTTGTTGAGAATTTTTATCATGACATTTTTATTATGTTGATTTTTGTCAAATGAGTTTTCTGCATATTGAGATGATCATTATGATTTTGTCTTCATTCTATTAATGTGGTATATCCCATTTACTGATTGGTGTATACTGAACTATCTTTGAATCCCGAGGGATAAATTCAATTGATCATGGACTGTGATCCTTTTAAATGCTGTTGAATTCAGTTTGCTAGTATTTTGTTGAGGGCTTTTGTACCTATGATCATCAGAGATATTTGCCTTTAGTTGCTTTTTTTGTAGTATCATAATATGGTAATATTTTGTGTTGCTGTGGTATCAGTTTCATTGTCCCCTTCTTTACTTATAATTTATAGTTCTCTATTGAATTTTTCAGTCATTGTATTCTTCAGCACCAAAATTTCCTTTTGGTGCTTTATCATGTTTTCTGTCTCTTTGTTGGACTTCTCACTTTGTTTTTGTGTTGTAGTCCTGATTTTGTTAAATTGTTTATCTGTGTTCTCATAGATCTCTGAGTATATTTAGAATAATTATTTTGAATTCTTTCTTGGGAAATTCATATATCTCCATTTTTGGGGGGTTAGTTACTGGAAGTTTATTATGTTTCTTTAGTAGCATCATGTTTTTCTGATTCTTTGTGATTTCTGTAGCCTTGCATAGGCATCTGTGTGTTTGAAGGAGTGACTTCTTCAAGACTTCGGTAAGGAAGGACTAGTAGACCAGGTCTACTAGTGCAGGATGCCAAGTTCAGGAGTATGTGATGGGTGGCTCTGGTTCCAGGGGGTGTGATGTCTCATCGACTCAGGCTGCTGAGGTCCACAGCATTGACTATTGCATGGTCTTTGGCAAGCACTGCAGGGATTCCACAACGGCTGCAGTGTCTGTTGGGGTCTTCAGCAGTGCTTCCAGGTCCAGCAGCTAGGGACCAGGGCAGGTGGCAGTGGTGAGCAGAACCGGTCATGTGCACACTTTGGCTGCAGGGCCAGCTGCAGGTATCTGTGCAGTGGCGTGGGCTGGTTGCAGACACACACGTTGTGTAGCAAGGGTCAGGGTCAACTTGGCTACACTGTTAGTTCTGGGGCCCTGGCTATTGGCATGCACTCCTATAGCTGCAGGGTTTTGCCTTCAGCACGTGCACAGCAATGGAGGCTAGTGACAGGAGTTGGGATGGCAGGGTGCAGGTGCATGGCTAGAGGGGTTAATTGCCAGGAAGTCCAGCAGCACAGGTCAGTGACAGGAGTCAGGGCCATTGCTAGGCCCACAAACAGCTGTCAGGCTCTGGCTGTCAGCATGCACTCCTGTGGCTGCAATCTGCAAACAGGCATGCACGCTGCTGTGGAGGCTGGTGAGGGAGGTCAGACTAGGGGTGTGCAACAGCTATGCGATTAGCTGCGGGTGAGCCTACTGGGATAGACTACGGCCTGGAGAGAGGACCGAATCTGGGCTCACGACTAACTGTGGGGGCCTTGGCTGTTAGTATGCACTTTTATAGCTGCAGGATCTTGCCTCTGGCATGCACACAGCAGTAGAGACTGGTGACAGGTGTTAGGTCAGTGGTGTGCAGGTACACAGCTGAAGGGATTAGCCTCAAGCCCAAACATCATCGTGGGAGTCAGCTGTGGGGGTCTAGGCTGGCATCTTGCACTCATGTAGCTGCAAAGGCCTTGGCTGGATTCTGGGCTCTGGAAGGCACAGGACAGGAGGAAGCAGGGAGGGACTTCGGCAGCTGGTGTCTGGGAATGTGAATACTGTGGGGTGAAAAGTGGTGAAATCTGTAGGTGGTTCTTTTTTTTTTTTTTAAGATTTTATTTGTTTATTTGACACAGAGAGAGATAGCGAGAGCAGGAACACAAGCAGGGGGAGTGGAAGAGGGAGAAGCAGGCTTCCTGCGGAGCAGGGAGCCCGATGTGGGGCTTGATCCCAGGACCCCGGGACCATGACCCCAGCCGAAGGCAGACGTTTAATGACTGAGCCACCCAGGTGCCCCTCTGTAGGTGGTTCTTGACAACTGTACAGGCCACTGGTTTCTTTAGTGGAGAAAGTTGCTGGGGCCTTCTGCAGAGTGGCTCATTGGGAACTTGCCCTTGCTCTTGCTGCCTGGTGATATTGGTAGCCCCTTCTCATCTTCCCTGTTGCTAGCCATTCCTGTAGGTGACAGATTTGTAAGTCTCTGGGTGGGGTGAAACCAAAGCAGACCCTTTGTGCAGTGCCCCAAAAGACTGGGGAAGCTGGTCACTCACCCTGTTCTCCCTTTTTTTGAGAAGGGAAACTCTTTCTACCTGGGGAGTTCCCTCTTAGTGGTGAGCAGTGTTGGTCTAGAAATGGGGTAATGCAGTTCAAATCACACTATTCATTCCCATTTTGTGTAGTTATGTTCAGGTTTTTGGTTCCACTGTTTTGTTGAACTGTACTCCTGAGTTCTCCCAGGGCTGTTCTTATTTGTGGATAGCTCTCTAATTGCTGATCTTTGTGGGGGAAGAGAGGCTGGTGTCTGCTACTTTACCATCTTGGTGATGTCACTCCCTCTATCCTGTTTAAAATGTATCCAAGTTTCATTTGGGCATAGTGAGGCCAACAGATTAGGAAATGATTCCCATTAAAAATACAGTTTATTGGGGCACCTGGGTGGCTCAGTCAGCTGACCATCTGCCTTCGGCTCATGTCATGATCCCAGAGTCCTGGGATCAAGCCCCACATAGGGCTAGCTGCTCAGCGGGGAGTCTGTTTCTCCCTCTCCCTCTGCCTCTCCCCCTGCTTGTGCTCTCTCTCTGTCAAATAAATAAATAAAACCTTTTAAAAAGTACAGTTTATTCCTCACAGTTCACAAGAGGAGGGCAGCATGCCATGCTACACAGGGTCACAAGAGAGAACACCAGGGTCGGTCATAGGCAGAGAGAGACAGTGAGGAGAATTGTGGGTAAGACTTTATTGTGGTTTTCTTGGGAAGGAATGGGCAAAGCACTGTAAGTGGGCTGACCAGATTTCAGACTGGATGATTAGAGTAATTTCAGTGTGCTCAGCGATATAGGAGCTATCCCTAGTTGTCTCATATCTGACCCAAGATTGATTAGGGAAGGAAGTTAGTGTCTCACAAGTGCTAGTCCACGACAAAGCAGGCATTTGGCGGCAGCGTGAGAGGTATGGGCTCTCGATTGGTTAGTTTGTTTATGAGAGCCGTGCTAACTGGGTAGTTGCTTGCTATCTCTAGGAATCTGCTCACCCTGACAAAGGTAGTTCCTCTCTAGTCAGAACAACCCTATGATGACAAAATATCAGATACAGAAGCTGAAAAACATGGTTAATCCACATGCCTACCATATTCTGATTTTTGTTTTTATTATTACTTTATCTTTTATGCTATATACACTAAAATACAATTTAAATAAGACTCAAAACAATAAAACTAATAAATGTATCATTTAGGTACATATATACATGTAACAAAATTTTAAAATCTCATTACATTTTTAAGCTTTTAAATTTTTTTCTAATACATACCATTAAAGATCTGAATTTCATTTTAATTGTAGCCATAGATGCACCTCCATATTTTCCCATTTTATTTTTAATGGAATTCAGATATGATGAATATTTTAAATATTTTTATGGTTTCTACTTTGGCACATGAGTTATTTAGAAGTTTTCTTTGTTTTTATGAGGGTAATGGATTAATTTGATTATTTTTTATTGTTTAATAATTTAAGGAAATTGGTCTTCATTCTGTAGATTTTTTGGTATCAAGACATTTTATAGGGCGCCTGGGTGGCTCAGTTGGTTAAGCGACTGCCTTCGGCTCAGGTCATGATCCTGGAGTCCCTGGATCGAATCCCGCATCGGGCTCCCTGCTCAGCAAGGAGCCTGCTTCTCCCTCTGACCCTCCCCCCTCTCATGTGCTCTCTCTCTCTCATTCTCTCTGTCTCAAATAAATAAATAAAATCTTTAAAAAAAAAAAAAAAAAAAAAAAAAAAAAAAAAGACATTTTATATATTTGTATTATTGCATCTCAAGCTCTTCTTGTAAGTTCAGTTTCCCTTTTTGCTAAAGTATGCCTGTTACAGCTCTTTCTGGAAGGATTTGTAAGTGCTAAGCTAAGTTTTTGTTTTAAAATGTCTGTTTCACTCTCTCTTTTAGTTTAGCTGGTTGTAGCATTTTAGGATTTTTTTTAGTATTTATTTTTATTTTTTTAAATTTTTTTATTATATTCAGTTAGCCACTGTATAGTACATCATTAGTTTCTGATGTAGTGTTCAATGATTCATTAGTTGCATATAACACCCAGGGCTCAGTAGCATTTTAGGTTGACAGTTACTGTCCTTCAGCATTCTGAAGGTATAATTCCACTGTCTTCTGGCCTCTGTTGCTACCAAAAAGTATGTTGTCATTTTAGGTATTATTCCTTTCTAGGTAATCTCTTCTCCCTCCTTATTTATGGTTTGGTTTTTCTCTTTTGATTTAGTTTTCTAAAGTTTCACTAAATTTCCCTTAACAATAATAGTTACTATTATTGTTGTTGTAATTATCATTTATCATTGGAATCATGTTTGGGAGCTGGCACACTTCAATTTGAGGGTTTGGGGTTTTTTTAATAATTTTTGGAAACTTCTAGTCACTGTCATTTTGGATATCATTTCTTTCCCATTTTTTTTTTCCTCTGGAACTTTTTTTTTTTATTATGTTTTTATTATGTTATGTTAATCACCATTCATTGTTTGCGCATAACACCCAGTGCTCCATGCAGAACATGCCCTCCTTAATACCCACCACCAGGCCAACCCATCCCCCCACCTCCCTCCCCTCTAGAACTCTCAGTTTGTTTTTCAGAGTCCATAGTCTCTCATGGTTCGTCTCCCCCTCCGACTTCCCCCCCTTCATTCTTCCCCTCCTGCTATCTTCTTTTTTTTTCGTAACATATAATGTATTATTTGTTTCAGAGGTACAGGTCTGTGATTCAACAGTCTTACACAATTCACAACGCTCACCATAGCACATACCCTCCCCAATCTCTATCACCCAGCCATCCCATCCCTCCCACCCCCCACCACTCCAGCAACCCTCAGTTTGTTTCCTGAGATTATGTTTTCATTTTGTGTTCCATGCATTTTAAATTCTCTTTCAAATTTTTTATCTTTCCACTTCTCAATGCTATATTTTGGTAGGCTGTTTTTCAAATTATTTTCCAGTTTTTACATTTCTTTTTTAAAATTATTATTATGTTCAGCTAGCCAACATATAGTACATCATTAGTTTCTGATGTAGTGTAAAGTGATTCATTAGTTTCATATAACATCCAGTGCTCATCACAACACGTGCCCTCCTTAATACCCATCACCCAATTACCCCATCCCCTCAGCCCCCTCCCTTCTATAACCCTCAATTTGATTCCAGAGTCTCTCATGGTTTGTCTCCCTCCCTGATTTCAAATTTCTCGTTAGCTTTTCCTAATTCATTACTTACCTGTCTATTGGCTTTTTTATTATGGTGATAATATATATTTTTTTAAAGATTTATTTATTTATTTTAGAGATAGAGTGCAAGTGGGTAGTGTGGAGGGGCAGAGAGAGAGGGAGAGATAATCCCATGTAGACTCTGTGCCTAGCTCGGAGACCTATGTGGGCCTTGATCCCATGACCCTGAGATCATGACCTGAGCTGAAACCAAGAGTTGGACAGATGTTCAACCTGACTGCACTACCCAGGTGCCACCCAGGTGCCACCGATGACAATATGTTTTAATTTCCAAAATTCTGTTTGGATGTTATGAATCTATCTGTTCTTGTTTTCCTTTTTCTTATTGTATTCTTTTCTTTTTCACAGTTTGTATGTTTCTTTCTCTTTTATCTTTTAATTATAATTATTTCATAATTTATCTATGTTCTATTTCCTCAATATATTTAGAATCAATTATCCTGTTTTCTGAGTACATCAGAGTGGGCCATTCTTTTCATGTGTTTCTGTTTTTATTGTGACCTATCAGAAATTTTTTTTTATTGTTGGCATCCATGTGCTCTGAAATTTAGAAAAGTCTTTAGAAAGAAGATTTATATTTACATTTTATAGGTTTCTAGAATTTCACTGATCTTGGAACAAAATTTATATTAATTTCCCTGCTTCGTATTTCCTATGCAGCATACTTATTTTAAATTCAGGCTATCCATCTTTCACACCTGCTATTTTGATTTCTCACAGGTTTTTTTTTTTAATCCTGAAGTCTCCTATATAAACAGATTACTTTGTTATTTCTGTGTACAAATGAGTCTCCCTTTTCCCTGTACCAGCTTTATTCTGTAGTTTTGCTTAAAGCTTTTATCTTAAGAGGCCCATGTGTAGACATTAACCTTATTTCCTATTAGGGTGTATATCTGTGTCTTGAGACTCTCTATACTAATAAGACAATAGCTCATTATCCTACAACTTAGCTTCTGCCACCTGGGAATTTTTCTTTTTTTGAGGTCCACTAGTATGTAAACTTGTTCTGTGATCATTCATACAGCATTTCTAGATCTGTAGAAGGAAGTTCTTATTAGTACAGTATGTAGTTTGCTCCCTACTCTTTCTTTGACCTATTGTAATTAGGCTTCCACTGCCACCACTCCACTGAAATGATTTCCCAATTCTTAATTTTGGTGACTTCATTACTATCATCTCTATTATTTGACATTATTGACCCTTAGATCTGAAATTTTCTTTTCTCTTTTATTTTTTGATTCTATAAGACCTCTCTCTTATTTATCTGACTACCTTTTGACACTCTGTCAGTCTGTTTTACCTGCTTCTTTTCCTTTTTTAAAAAGAAATTTTCAAAAAAATATTTAACATATTTTGAAAATGTATAAAAAATAATACAATGAACACCAGGATATTTAATATTGAGCTTAAGCCATAAAATATTACCAAAACATTTCAAACACCTTGTGTTCTCTCTTTGGTGGCCTGTCCCTCATTTTTGCTCAGAGGGAGATACTACTATAAATTGGATGTTTATCATTCCCATGTATTTCTTTATATTTTTTTTCTTCAGTTTTGTTTTTTTTTTATATTGTTTTGTTAATCACCATACATTACATCATTAGTTTTGGATGTAGTGTTCCATGATTCATTGTTTGTGTATAACACCCAGTGTTCCATTCAGTACATGCCCTCTTTAATACCCATCCCCCCAACCCCCTCCCCTCTAGAACCCTCAGTTTGTTTTTCAGAGTCCATAGTCTCTCATGGTTCGTCTCCCCCTCCGATTTCCCCCCCTTCCTTTTTCCCTTCCTGCTATCTTCTTTTTTTTTAAACATATAATGTATTATTTGTTTCAGAGGTACAGGTCTGTGATTCAAGGGTCTTACACGATTCACAGCGCTCACCATAGCACATACCCTCCTCAATGTCTATCACCCAGCCGCCCCATCCCTCCCACCCCTCACCACTCCAGCAACCCTCAGTTTGTTTCCTGAGATAAAGAATTCCTCATATCAGTGAGGTCATATGATACATGTCTTTCTCTGATTGACTTATTTTGCTCAGCATAATACCCCCCAATTCCATCCACGTCATTGCAAATGGCAAGATTTCATTCCTTTTGAGGGCTGCATAATGTTCCATTGTACATATATACCACATCTTTCTCCATTCATCTGTCGATGGACATCTTGGCTCTTTCCACAGTTTGGCTATTGTGGACATTGCTGCTATAAACATCGGGGTGCACGTACCCTTCGGATCACTACATTTGTATCTTTGGGGTAAATACCCAGTAGTGCAATAGCTGGGTCATATGGTAGCTCTATTTTCAACTTTTTGAGGAACCTCCATACTGTTTTCCAGAGTGGCTGCACCAGCTTGTATTCCCACCAACAGTGTAGGAGGGTTCCCCTTTCTCCATATCCCCGCCAACATCTGTCATTTCCTGACTTGTTAATTTTAGCCATTCTGACTGGTATGAGGTGGTATCTCATTGAGGTTTTGATTTGGATTTCCCTGATGCTGAGCAATGTTGAGCACTTTTTCATGTGTCTGTTGGCCATTTGGATGTCTTCTTTGGAAAAATGTCTGTTCATGTCTTCTGCCCATTTCTTGATTGGATCATTTGTTCTTTGGGTGTTGAGTTTATAGATTTTGGATCCTAGCCCTTTATCTGATATGTCATTTGCAAATATCTTCTCCCATTCCGTTGGTTGTCTTTTGGTTTTGTTGACTGTTTCTTTTGCTGTGCAAAAGCTTTTTATCTTGATGAAGTCCCAATAGTTCATTTTTGCCCTTGCTTCCCTTGCCTTTGGTGATGTTTCTAGGAAGAAGTTGCTGCGGCTGAGGTCGAAGAGGTTGCTGCCTGTGTTCTCCTTTAGGATATTGATGGACTCCTGTCTCACATTGAGGTCTTTCAAACATTTTGAGTCTATTTTTGTGTGTGCTGTAAGGAAATGGTCCAGTTTCATTCTTCTGCATGTGGCTGTCCAATTTTCCCAACACCATTTGTTGAAGAGACTGTCTTTTTTCCATTGGACATTCTTTCCTGCTTTGTTCCTGCTTTGTCAACTGTCTTTTTTCCATTGGACATTCTTTCCTGTCTTTTTCCTCTAGTTGACCATAGAGTTGAGGGTCCATTTCTGGGCTCTCTATTCTGCTCCATTGATCTATGTGTCTGTTTTTGTGCCAGTACCATACTGTCTTGATGATGACAGCTTTGTAATAGAGCTTGAAGTCTGGAATGGTGATGCCACCAGCTTTGCTTTTCTTTTTCAACATTCCTCTGGCTATTCAGAGTCTTTTCTGGTTCCGTACAAATTTTAGGATTATTTGCTCCATTTCTTTGAAAAAAGTGGATGGTATTTTGATAGGGATTGCTTTGAATGTGTAGATTGCTCTAGGTAGCATTGACATCTTCACAATATTTATTCTTCCAATCCATGAGCATGGAACAGTTTTCCATTTCTTTGTGTCTTCCTCAATTTCTTTCATGAGTATTTTATAGTTTTCTGAGTACAGATTCTTTGCCTCTTGTGTTAGATTTATTCCTAGGTATCTTATGGTTTTGGGTGCAATTGTACATGGGATTGACTCTTTAATTTCTCTTCCTTCTGTCTTTTTGTTGGTGTATAGGAATGCCACTGATTTCTGTGCATTGATTTTCTATCCTGCCACTTTACTGAATTCCTGTATGAGTTCTAGCAGTTTTGGGGTGGAGTCTTTTGGGTTTTCCACATAAAGTATCATATCATCTGCAAACAGTGAGAGTTTGACTTCTTCTTTATCGGTTTGGATGCCTTTGATTTCTTTTTGTTGTCTGATTGCTGTGGTTAAGACTTCTAATACTATGTTGAATAGCTGTGGTGATAGTGGACATCCCTGACATGTTCCTGACCTTAGGGGGAAAGCTCTCAGTTTTTCCCCATTGAGAATGATATTCGCTGTGGGTTTTTCATAGATGGCTTTTATGATATTGAGGTATGTACCCTCTATGCCTATACTCTGAAGAGTTTTGATCAAGAAAGGATGCTGTACTTTGTCAAATGTTTTTTCTGCATCTATTGAGAGGATCATATATATGGTTCTTGTTCTTTCTTTTATTAATGTATTGTATCACACTGATTGATTTGCAGATGTTGACCCAACCTTGCAGCCCAGGAATAAATCCCACTTGGTCGTGGTGAATAATCCTTGTACTGTTGCATCCTATTGGCTAGTATTTTGGTGACAATTTTTGCATCCATGTTCATCAAGGATATTGGTCTGTAATTCTCCTTTTTGATGGGGCCTTTCTCTGGTTTTGGGATCAAGGTAATGGTGGCCTCACAAAACGAGTTTGGAAGTTTTCCTTTCATTTCTATTTTTTGGAACAGTTTCAGAAGGATAGGTATTAATTCGTCTTGAAATGTTTGGTAGAATTCCCCTGGGAAGCCATCTGGCCCCAGGCTTTTGTTTGTTGGGAGATTTTTGATGACTGCTTCAATTTCCTTAGTGGTTATAGGTCTGTTCAGATTTTCTATTTCTTCCTGGTTCAGTTTTGGTAGTTGATACATCTCTAGGAATGCATCCATTTCTTCCAGATTATCTAATTTGCTGGCATAGAGTTGCTCATAATATGTTCTTATAATTGTTTGTATTTCTTTGGTGTTGGTTGTGATCTCTCCTCTTTCATTCATGATTTTATTTATTCGGGTCAAGAAACTCTATCCCAAAATTTTAAAGAGAGAACAACATATATATATATATATATACACCAAAAATAAGGTTAACTACTATGAAGGAATAGAATATGACTCTAAAAATGAAAAATAAAAAAGATTTTTAAAAAAGGGATTGATAAGATGTTGGTTGAAAAAGGGAAAAAGAACAATTCAAAAAAATAGAAAAAGAAAAAAAGAAAATTTAAAAAATTAATTTTGAAAGACTAAAGAATCATGGGAAAAAAAGCCATGAATTCTATGTGCTGTAGTCCCCTAGTGCTGGAGTTTGGCCATTCTCATTGCTCGGTAAACTTGGTTTTACCAAGTGGCTGGCTGTTCTTTCTGATCTTCTGGGGGAGGGGCCTGTTGCCGTGGTTCCCAAATGTCTTTGCTGGAGGCGGAATCGCCCCACTCTTGCTGGGGGCTGGGCTAAGTAATCTGCTCGGGTTTGTTCTCGGGAGCTTTTGTTCCCTGCAAGCTTTCAGTACAGCTTTGGAGGACGAGAGTGAAAATGGCGGCCTCCCAATCTCCGCCCTGGAGGAGCCGAGAACTTGGGCCCCACTCTCAGTGCACCCCCAGAGAAAAGCAGTCAATCACTCACGTCTCCCCAGTCTCCGGCCGCACTCCGTGTTCACCTGGCCTGTGACCAAGCATTTGTATCTCTGGCACCCGACCCCGTTTGGAGTTTCCAACCCCAGCAGATCCCTGTGGTGCATTCCCGCGCCAGTCCTCCTGGGGGAGGAAGGGGAGTCTCCCTGGATCTGCCACTTGTTGGGTCCCTGCTGGAAGAGCAGTGGCCCGACTGTGCCATGGATCACGGTTTATGGCAACCCCGAGCTCAGAACCTGCTCCTCGGCTCCGTCTCTGCAGCCGGCCTCCCCACTCCGATACCTGGGAGCTCTGCTGCACTCAGGCACCCCCGTCTTTCTGTGACCCCAAGGGTCCTGAGACCACACTGTCCCAGCGAGGGTTCCATCCCCTGCTTAGCCACTGGAGCAACATCCCTCAGCAGAGCCGACTTCTAAAAGTTCCGATTTTGTGCTCCGGGGCTCTATCACTTGCTGGTAGCGGCTGACGGAGGCCCTCTCCCCCTACCACCTATCTTCCCGAGTATCTCCTTGGATTCACTTCTCCGTGCGTCCTACCTTCCAGAAACTGGTCACTTTTCTGTTCAGAGAGTTGTTGCTATTCTTTTCTTCGATCTCCTGTTGAGTTCATAGGTGTTCAGAATGGTTGGATAGCTATCTAGCTGAATTCCTGAGACCAGACGAAATTTAGGTCTCCTACTCCTCCGCCATCTTGCTCCTATATTTTATTACATATATATGCATCCGTGAATAATATATTGTACTTTTGTTCTTTTAAGCTATATGTAAATTATTATATGTACATATGCTGCAAATTGTTTTGCTTAATATTGTATTTTTGAGTTTCATCTGTATTGATATCTGTAATTCTATTAATTTTCACTGGTATATAGTGTTTGATGAATGTTGCAATTTATTTAGAATTGACTGTAGTGCCCTTAGTCCTTTGTTGCTTTTAGCATACCATGATGTGTTACTGTTTACATGTACCTAGTTAAGTGGATTTATAGATAATATACTCTAGTTTTAAATAAATTCAACTTTACAAAATGGAAAAGCATCTTAACATTCTTATAAAAAATTCTTGGATTTAAGACAATGCTAATAATGTAAATTTAAATGAACAAACAGAACATGGCAGAGCTTATAATTCCACCCATAATACAGGCTATTTGTCAGTCATATGAAGTAATAAAAATATCTAATAATATATATAAACAATCTTAAGCATATAAAAGCAATGACGATGTAATCAAATATGAAAAGGAGTCAGCTAAAAACTGTTCCATATTATCAAGAAGAATATTTTAAATATGGTTTACATCTGCTATTATAAACAATGAACTTGACTTAGGTGTTTGTTGTACCTTGAGATAGTAATATAATAGTATAAAGTCATAATGATTACCAAGCCATTTAAAAGTTAAACATTGAGAACATTAAAAATGGTAATAATTGTGTCAGTGGTAAAAATAATAATTTATGTCATTAAATTATTTCACTTTTTAAAATTTCTATTCTTATCCAATTCTAATATACATAATGTTTAGTAGACTAGAACAGGAATAATTTAGAAATAAATACACATGTTTATTGAGGACACATGCTTAAATTTTTTTCTGGTAGGAGCAGTAATAAAAAATTATGGAGCTCCTTGTTCTAAAGGATAAATATGACTTGTTAGTATTAACAAAGTGTTTTACTTTTTAGTCCCTGACCTTTTATCTTTATCTGGAATGACTTCCTAACTCCTGCTCTCTTCCCTCCACCCTCATCCCTGAATGTTTTAGACTGAGCTTAATAATAGCTATTCTCTAAATATACTCTGATGTGGTTTTGGAATATAGGTGAGGTTTGGTGGGGTGAGGTCTGGAGCCTATGACCAAGAAGGAATTCTTGAGACGTGTTTGGTGCAAAATGGTGGTTTATTAAAACACAGGGAGGGGACCCATGGGCAGAAATAGCTGCTGCCCTGGGGTTGTGAGGGGTGGCTGATTATATACTATGGGGTTGGAGGATGTAAGGAAAAGGGAGGTTTCAAAAGGATTTTCGTATGTTAAAGAAGACTCACAGGATGCCAGAGGCCTTGCCATTGTCAAGTTAAGGTTGTTTTTCCCTCTACTAAGGCTTGACATTAAGATAGTTGGAAGTTTCCTGGAGGAATGTCATGCATATCCCCCCCAGGAGTGTGTGTGTGTGTGTGTGCGGGGGGGGGGGGGGGGGGGGAGGTTGAAGGGTATTACCTTGTGCTTTATCCTTAGCTAGCCTTGTGCTCCTTCATCATACTCTATTCCTTTATGGATTTCTTTTTAATCCAACTTTTCATGTTCTGCCAGGTAAACACTTATTTCTTTCAAGACTCCATTCAAATTCTACTTTTTTTTTTGAAGGCTTTGACTTACTTAGAGTTAAGTGCTATTAGTTAGTATTACTGTTTTCACATTGCAAACACTTAATGAAGGGCATTTAATGTCTTTTTTCTGTTTTTGCTCCTACTACTGGTTTGGAATTTATATATTTGTATTTTATTTCTTTTTACTCATTACCATTAAATATTTTACATGCATACTTCAATTAACACAATGTAATATTAACCAGTACTTCTACTCTCTTGAACAATACAAGGTCCTTAGGCTGATTTAACTTAGACCACTTGTCTCATTTTTTTCATGTTACATCCAATATTTTAGTTACACATTGTTTTTATAACCTCTCAAGTTTGCCATTATGATTTTTGCTCTTGTCTTAGTCAAACATTGTTTCTTCAGATTTATCTACATTTACTTATATTTTCTTACTCATTGTTCATTCTTTTTGTTTGTCTGAATGTCTTTTTTGCCCTCATTTTCTGATATTGTTTTAGCTTAATATAAAATTATAGGTTAGTATCTAGTTTCCTTAGCACATAAGGTTATTGTTCCTCTGTGTTCTGGATTCCATCCTTGCTGTTCAGAAGTCTACTATCAGTCCAGTGAATAATCCTTTGAATTTAATATGCCTTTTCTTATTAGTTGCTTTTAAGATCTTTGCCTTTGAGTTTCTTTAGCTTCACTATGATTCTTCCTGCCTTAATTCTAAACTCTGATTGAAACTTCACATTTATCTTCAATCTAAAGATAAACTTCTTACCAAATTCTGGAACGTTCTACTTTATCCAACACTTCCAGTTGTTTTGTAGAAACAGAGACTTAAAGTAGTATAATCTACTTTATTACCAGGAACTGAACTGCTCTATATAACTTGCACTGCAAATTTTGTTTAAACATGTCTCTTCTGCTAGACTATGAGTTAAGTGGGGGAGAGATGTTTATACCTTTTTGTATTCTTAGCATCTGTCATACTACCATGGGCATAGTGAGGTTCAATTATTGTTAATTTAAGTACTTAAATTTTCATTTCAATGAATAATTAAGTACATTTAGTGGGGAGATTTAAAGCAAAATAGTGCTTTTTCTGAATTATCTGAATGTTTATAACAAAGCAGGCTTGCTTTTGTTGTCTATTACGTGGGCCATTTCACTAATCATACATTTTATTTTGGCTATAAAAACTTTGAATTCCTTTTCTCCCCTATTTTCATCTAAATGTAACAAAGTTGTTACATGGTTATAAGTAGAACTGATAGTTCCATCTCTACTTAATGATATATTTCAGCCTCATAGAGCAACTGAAACTTGTTATAAAACTTTATTGGCAAATAACATCTTCATTTATTTCAGGAAGCAAAAAGAACACAAAATTTATCTTTAAAATAAACACAAGAAGATAGATTTTAGAAGCATTTTCTCATACCATTTGGAAGTTATTATCATGCACTAGCCTGTTCTTTAAAGCTGTGGTGTTCTATACATATACACAGATATTTTTGATATCTAGAATAAAACTCACATTAGTATTTATTTGAAACAATAGTTCTCCCTGCCAATGTGTTCAGAAGTCTCTTACATCAAATGCCATTTGTTGAACTAATGTCTAATGACCTCTCTTTATGATTCCATTAGTTACTACTCAATGGAAATTATTCATTGAAATGAAAATAAGGAAATAAAATTCATGCATGGCAGCTGCTGATTCAGTACTGCATCAAAGCTTTAGCACATTTACAAAATCAATAAAGGCCTTCTAAATGGCTATATTTTCCAGAGCTCTAATAGCAAGTTAAATGATACACATCTCTCTTTCATCATGCCAGCTAAGGATGCATTATTTTCCAGGTGCTTTTCTCTATTTCATCAAAATATGATGCTCAATTTGAGCTTCCATATGGATGAACAATTAAGAAATTGGCACTTGAGTAGGCCTAGTTTTTGTACCACAAAGTTTCTCAATTTTCTTCAGAGGAAGAGCAAGAGAATATGTGTGTGAGAACAGACTTAGTTTGTGAATTAACAAAATGTGACTGGGCACCTACCCTTGGCAGCAGAACCAATATAGAAGAGAACTTGCAACTGTAACTTTGGTCAAAATAAACACCTGAAATCTGATTACTTAGAAAGGCAAGAATGGCAGTGACATAGCTATAGAAAATTTATATAATGGCAGTAGAATACTAGGTCAATCCAATGGGTGTTTACTAAGTTCTTTCTATACGTCCAACATATTGTTAGCAGCATGGGAGGACATGAAGTGTTTTTTTCTCTCAAAAAGATTAAAGTATTAATTAGAAGGGGAAAAAAATGTTAAAGCATGCCACGTATGTATCAACTTAACATATAGGTGTAATATTACCTAGAAAGTTCAGTGGATGACCATATCAAAGTGAGGTGGTGCCATTGAGAAAGGCTTCTTAGAAGAGGTAGTAATGTTAGGATGGAGTGAGATATCAGGAGTAGGAAAGAGCTTGGTGCATTGAGTGTACAATGTGTGGAACAGTTTGGCTGAAGCAGAAACCTGTATGAATTGGAGATATAGGATTCCCACTTAAGGGTCAGTTGGGGCAGATTGTAAATGACTTTAAATGACAAAATAAAGAGTCAGAACATGGCTAGAGAGTCAATAGTAAGCCATTGAGGGTTTCTTTGAGGTTTACTATATTAATGTCAGGATTCTTTTGTTAAGAACCAGTCCCACCTTGATTATGTGTGTGTGTGTGTGTGCGCATGCACGTACACACACACACACACACACACACACAATTTTTCCTTCTCAATCCTTCCTCCTTCACTTAGGGAGGCTTAGGGAAGAAGGAAGTTGGAGCCAGGGCACTGGTAAGAGGGGACAGGTCCAAATAAGGCAGACTAGACCAGTTAAGATCTTGGGGAACTAGTGATTTCCATGAGACAGGGAAGGGAAGAATATTATACCACCTACTGCTCATCCAGGGAAGATAATTCAAAATTTTTAGTATGAATGCAGAGAATGACACTGCTTTCTTTATCTCAAAGAAAAGACCATCTATCCTATGGAACTTTGCCTCTCAGCTCCTTTACAGATAATTTACTTGAGTTACTCTCTTCCTTATGGTGGTAAAAACACTTAACATGAGATCTGTCCCCTTCATTTTTACATGTGCATACAGTATTATTAACTATAGTCACTATATCGTACAGACTCTAGAACTTGTTCATCTTGTGCAACTGAAATGTTATACCCGTTGAATGACAATTCTCCATTGACTCCTTCCTCCAGCTCCTGGCAACCACCATTCTGTTTCCTGCTTCTATGACTTTGACTTACAGATACCTCAGGTAAGTGGAATAATACAGTATTTGTCCTGTGAATGGTTTATTTCATTTAGCACAATTCCCTCCAGGTTCATCCATGTTGTCACATATGGCAGAATTTCCTTCTTTTTTAAGGCTGAATAATATTCCATTATATGTATATACCATATTTTCTTTATTTATTCATCTGTCAATGGACATTTAAGTTGTTTCCATGTCTTGACTATTGTAAATTATGTTGCAATAAACATGGGAGCACAGGTATCTCTTCCAGATACTGATTTCATTTTCTTCAGATATATACCTAGAAATAGGATTGCTGGATCATATGGTAATTCTATTTTTGATATTTTGAGGATCTCCATACTATTTCTCATAATGCCTGTACTAATTCACATTACCATCAATAGTGTATAAGGTTTCCATACTATTTCTCATAATGCCTGTACTAATTCACATTACCATCAATAGTGTATAAGGTTTCCCTTTTCTTTACACCCTCACCAGCACTTGTTTTTATTGATGATAACCATCTTAACAGGTGCAAGGTGATATCCCATTGTGCTTATGATTTGCATTTCCCTGATGATGAGTGATGCTGAACACCTTTTCATATACCTATTGGCCATTTGTATTTTCTCTTTGGAGAAATGTCTATTCAAGACCTTTGCCCCTTATTGGGTATTTGTTTGTTTGTTTTTGCTATTGAGTAGGGGTTCCTTATATATTTTAGATATTTACCCTTTATCAAATATAAGGTTTGTAAATATTTTTCCCAAACCATAGGTTGCATTTTAATTTTATTGATTGTTTCCTATGCTGGGCAATATGATAAATTTTCACATAAAATTTGTTTCTCTCACATGCTGGGAAACATTGAGCACAACCTCTAACATTAGCATGTTAGGAGGCTTTAGCCACTTTACCTCCACTTTATGGAAAGTTAATGAAAATTTAGGCTACAGATAGGTGATGAGTCATTTCTTACATATAGATGAGATAAATTATGAAATTGATCAAATGGTTCAGGTATATATCCCTTCAGAATTTGACATCATATGTTACAGTATATTGCTGTAGTATAACTTTGGGAATAGGTAACCAGTATAATACATTTAGCAACAATAATCTCTGCATAATTATTAACTGTATGGTTTCCCATTAGGTACACGGTAAGCTATAATATTTATTTCCATAGCCTAGTGTGAAAAGTTGAGGAAAGGGAATTAAGGATAGCTAGCAGAGTCAGAATAAAGGAAAGCGTTTTTTTGTTTGTTTTTTGTTTTTGTTTTTTTGCAAATTTTACTGTCAAACAAATAACCAAAAAGCAGTATGGTATCAGGGTAGGAAGTTCACCATAACACTTGTCACTTCAGCACAGGGTCTGAAAAAAAATAGTTTCTGATTATTTTCACCTTCCCCTATTTTACCTCCTGGTCTTAACCTTTTTACCTTTCTTCTCCCCTCCTTCTTTTACTCCCTACTCTCTTTATTCTCTCCTACTGCTTCCTATTCACTCTGGTAGTAATTTGGATATTTATCTTAACCCTTATGAAGGTAAAGTTGAATAAGCACAATTAAAATGAACCACAGGAGTCAAAGCACTGTTTTTAAGCAAAAGAGCACTGTTGTAACTTCCTTGTGGATGGTGTGTTTATGCCTGATTTATAAAGTCCTGGGATATACAGAAAATTTTATATTCAGTGTAGAAAAGTCAGATTGCTCGAACTTAACTTTAATTTGCTTTTTCAAATGACTAAAATGCTCATTATTAGCTCCTCCTTTGCCTCTGCCTCTTCACTAGATCTTATACCCTCTTTGTTCTAACCAGGTAAGCCACAGACGCTAAGGTACTGACTTAATTCTATTCTTCCAGATTTTAAGAATACTTTGACTTCATAAAACACATCAAAAAGATAAAAATTATGTTATCTGAAGTCTGTCCATACCAATGTTGCTTGGTATTGTCTTTGGCTACATTATTCACCTCTTGTTTAATAGAATATAGCTATTATATTAAACAGTCTTCATAGTGCCTGCATAATAATATCAGAATGTATACTCTTAGAAAATATACTTTTATGAGGAAAGGAATAAAGTAGGTGGCAAACTTTCCAGGGATGGTCACCACAGTAAAATGTTTACAACCAGATTTATGGAAATCCAGAAGTCAGTAGATAAATGCTGCAGCTATAATAAAAATTTATTTTTTACACAGGAAAAGAATGGGAATGACAGTAATATTTTCCCCCAAAGCACTTTATGATACATTCTTTATCTGTATCAAAACCCAGGGAAGGAGGTTGTTATAAATGCTTAAAATGCTTTTTCAAGTGGAAAGCAGAAAAAGCCCTTCTTATTTTCTAAAACCTGAATGGAAAACTCTCAGGGGTTTTTGTCAGAGTTATATGAAACTGAATTAATATGAATGGGAAGTGAGCAATATTTTTTTTCTCAAATCTCAGTTAGAAATCTTCAATTTGCATATCTAAAAAGAAGCTCCAGAAAAAACATTCCTATTTTTCAGATCAAAAAAGAAATGGGCTATTGAGCCTTTTACTAACATGGATGTTTTAAGGGAAGTATTTATGCCCATGTGGGGAAATAAAGGTGGCAACTTACAGGGCCTGCTTGTCTTTCTCTGACCTCAGCTTGGCTCATTGCCGTTAGAGACTCATCAGGAATTAATATTCAAGTTACCTCCTGAAGTTTTGGAGCATTTACCTGAAGTGATTATTCTGCATGCCATGTGTGGTGCTTTAGGGAAAGTTAGATGTTAAATTGGTTTGATTTTCAATTTGTGAACTTCTCTCTTGAGCTCTTATCTTTGGGTTCCAAGGCACTGAACAAACTGCTTAGGGAAAATAAACACCTATGCTACTACTAATCATATGTAACAATGTTACCTAATAAAAAACCTGACTCTCTGAGCTATCAACTAGTGATTAGGTGTGTAACGTTATTGCTCATCAGAAATTCTTTTTGAGGGCATGAACAGTAATGCTGACACAGGGCTGTTTTGGAGGCTTATATAACTCTACAATTCATTTATTTGTTTATTCAACACCTACCATGTGCCAGACATGGTGTTAGAAATTGGGTATAAATCAGTGAACCAGAAATTTTTAGTGTCTGACCTCATGGAGCTTGTAGTTTATTGGCAGAGACAGGCAATAAATATGTGATTATAATACTGTATGATGTGTGTAATACTAGGGAAATAACACAGTGCCATGGGAGGTCACAGGCAGGGAGCTTAACCTACTATAGAGTACATAAATATCTCCCTAAGGAAGGAAGCTTCAAGAGAAACTTAAAGGATAAAAAGATGCTAGCTAGATAAAGAAGGGTCAGGGAGAGTATTTCAGGAAGCAAGAAGAATATGTGCAAAAATTTCTAGGCAAGAGAGAGTGTGACATGTTCTAGTGACTTGTGATGTGTAAAATGGCAAGAAGTAGTTAGAGACTAGATTATGTAGGAAATTGCTAGCCATGTAGGAAAGTTTTGACTTTTTCCTACTACAGGCTGCTTTTGTGGTTATCATCTCTTAGACAAGGGTAAGTATGCTTAATGACGTTGGAGCCACTTTTTTATGAGGGCTATACAGGGACTGTCAGAGGATGATCTACTCTAATTGTCTAGGGTAATATTGGGCTAAATTCATTATTTATTATTTATTTATATATTTATTTATTATGTTAATCACCATACATTACATCATTAGTTTTGGATGTAGCGTTCCATGATTCATTGTTTGTGTATAACACCCAGTGCTCCATTCAATACGTGCCCTCTTTAATAACCATCACCAGGTTGACCCATCCACCCAACTCCCTCCCCTCTAGAACCCTCAGTTTGTTTTTCAGAGTCCATAGTCTCTCATGGTTCATCTCCCCCTCCGATTTCCCCCCCTTCATTTTTCCTTCCTACTATCTTCTTTTTTTTTTTTTTAACGCATAATGTATTATTTGTTTCAAAGGTACAGGTCTGTGATTCATCAGTCTTACACAATTCACAGTGCTAACCATAGCACATACCCTCCCCAATATCTATCACCCAGGCACCCCATCCCTACCACCCCCCGCCACTCCAGCAACCCTCAGTTTGTTTCCTGAGATTAAGAATTCCTCATATCAGTGAGATCATATGATGCATGTCTTTCTCTGATTGACTTATTTCGCTTAGCATAATACCATCTAGTTCCATCCACGTCATTGCAAATGGCAAGATTTCATTCCTTTTGAGGGCTGCATAATATTCCTTTATATATATATATATATATACCACATCTTCTTTATCCATTAATCTGTTGATGGACATCTTGGCTCTTTCCATAGTTTGGCTATTGTGGACATTGCTGCTATAAACATTGGGGTGCACGTACCCTTTCAGATCACTACATTCATATCTTTGGGGTAAATACCCAGGAGTCCAATTGCTGAGTCATATGGGAGCTCTATTTTCAACTTTTTGAGGAACCTCCGTACTGTTTTCCAGAGTGGTTGCACCAGCTTGCATTCCCACCAACAGTGTAGGAGGGTTCCCCTTTCTCCACATCCTCGCCAACATCTGTCGTTTCCTGACTTGTTAATTTTAGCCATTCTGACTGGTATGAGGTGGTATCTCATTGAGATTTTGATTTGGATTTCCCTGATGCCGAGCGATGTTGAACACTTTTTCATGTGTCTGTTAGCCATTTGGATGTCTTCTTTGGAAAAATGTCTGTTCATGTCTTCTGCCCATTTCTTGATTGGATCATTTGTTCTTTGGGTGTTGAGTTTGATAAGTTCTTTATAGATTTTGGATCCTAGCCCTTTATCTGATATGTCATTTGCAAATATCTTCTCCCATTCCGTTGGTTGTCTTTTGGTTTTGTTGACTGTTTCTTTTGCTGTGCAAAAGCTTTTTATCTTGATGAAGTCCCAATAGTTCATTTTTGCCCTTGCTTCCCTTGCCTTTGGCGATGTTTCTAGGAAGAAGTTGCTGTGGCTGAGGTCGAAGAGGTTGCTGCCTGTGTTCTCCTTTAGGATTTTGATGGACTCCTGTCTCACATTGAGGTCTTTCAAACATTTTGAGTCTATTTTTGTGTGTGTAAGGAAATGGTCCAGTTTCATTCTTCTGCATGTGGCTGTCCAATTTTCCCAACACCATTTGTTGAAGAGACTGTCTTTTTTCCATTGGACATTCATTCCTGCTTTGTCAAAGATTAGTTGACCATAGAGTTGAGGGTCCATTTCTGGGCTCTCTATTCTGCTCCATTGACCTATGTGTCTGTTTTCGTGCTGGTACCATACTGTCTTGATGATTACAGCTTTGTAATAGAGCTTGAAGTCTGGAATGGTGATGCCACCAGCTTTCCTTTTCTTTTTCAACATTCCTCTGGCTATTCGGGGTCTTTTCTGGTTCCATACAAATTTTAGGATTATTTGTTCCATTTCTTTGAAAAAAGTGGATGATATTTTGATAGGGATTGCATTAAATGTGTAGATTGCTCTAGGTAGCATTGACATCTTCACAATATTTGTTCTTTCAATCCATGAGCATGGAACATTTTTCCATTTCTTTGTGTCTTCCTCAATTTCTTTCATGAGTATTTATAGTTTTCTGAGTACAGATTCTTTGCCTCTTTGGTTAGATTTATTCCTAGGTATCTTATGGTTTGGGTGCAATTGTAAATGGGATTGACTCCTTAATTTCTCTTCCTTCTGTCTTGTTGTTGGTGTATAGTAATGCCACTGATTTCTGTGTATTGATTTTCTATCCTGTCACTTTACTGAATTCCTGTATGAGTTCTAGCAGTTTTGGGGTGGAGTCTTTTGGGTTTTCCACATAAAGTATCATATCATCTGCAAACAGTGAGAGTTTGACTTCTTTGCCGAATTGGATGCGTTTTATTTATTTTTGTTGTCTGATTGTTGTGGCTAGGACTTCTAATACTATGTTGAATAGCAGTGGTGATAGTGGACATCCCTGCCGTGTTCTTGACCTTAGGGGGAAAGCTCTCAGTTTTTCCCCATTGAGAATGATATTCACTGTGGGTTTTTCATAGATGGCTTTTAGGATATTGAGGTATATAGCTTCTATCCCTATAATCTGAAGAGTTCTGATCAAGAAAGGATGCTGTACTTTGTCAAATGCTTTTTCTGCATCTATTGAGAGGATCATATGGTTCTTGTTCTTTCTTTTATTAATGTATTGTATCACACTGATTGATTTGTGGATGTTGCGCCAACCTTACAGCCCAGGGATAAATCCCACTTGGTCATGGTGAATAATCCTTTTAATGTACTGTTGGATCATATTGGCTAGTATTTTGGTGAGAATTTTTGCATCCATGTTCATCAGGGATATTGGCGTGGAGTTCTCCTTTTGATGGGGTCTTTCTCTGGTTTTGGGATCAAGGTAATGCTGGCCTCATAAAATGGGTTTGGAAGTTTGCCTTCCATTGCTATTCTTTGGAACAGTTTCAGAAGAATAGGTATTAATTCTTCTTGAAATGTTTGGTAGAATTCCCCTGGGAAGCCATTGGGCCCTGGGCTCTTGTGTGTTGGGAGATTTTTGATGACTGCTTCTATTTCTTTAGTGGTTATAGGTCTGTTCAGGTTTTCTATTTCTTCCTGGTTCAGTTTTGGTAGTTGATACATCTCTAGGAATGCATCCATTTCTTCCAGGTTATCTAATTTGCTGGCATAGAGTTGCTCATCATATGTTCTTATAATTGTTTGTATTTCTTTGGTGTTGGTTGTGATCTCTCCTCTTTCATTCATGATTTTCTTTATTTGGGTCATTTCTCTTTTCTTTTTGATAAGTCTGGCCAGGGGTTTATCAATCTTGTTAATTCTTTCAAAGAACCAGCTCCTAGTTTCTTTGATCTGATCTATTGTTCTTTTGGTTTCTGTTTCATTGATTTCTGCTCTGATCTTTATTATTTCTCTTCTCCTGCTGGGTTTAGGCCTTATATGCTCTTCTTTCTCCAGCGCCTTTAGGTGTAGGGTTAGGTTGTGTATTTGAGACCTTTCTTGTTTCTTGAGAAAGGCTTGTATTGCTATATACTTGCCTCTTAGGACTGCTTTTGCTGCATCCCAAAGATTTTGAACAGTTGTGTTTTCATTTTCATTGGTTTCCATGAATTTTTTTAATTCTTCTTTAATTTCCTGGTTGACCCATTTATTCTTTAGTGGGATGCTCTTTAGCCTCCATGTATTTGAGTTCTTTCCGACTTTCCTCTTGTGATTGAGTTGTAGTTTCAAAGCATTGTGGTCTGAAAATAGGCAGGGAATGATCCCAATCTTTTGGTACCAGCTGAGACCTGATTTGTGACCTAGGATGTGATCTATTCTGGAGAATGTTCCATGGGCACTAGAGAAGAATGTGTATTCCGTTGCTTTGGGATGGAATGTTCTGAATATGTCTGTGAAGTCCATTTGGTCCGGTGTGTCATTTAAAGTCTATTTCCTTGTTGATCTTTTGTTTAGATGATCTGTCCATTTCAGTGAGGTGGGTGTTAAAGTCCCCGACTATTATTGTATTGTCGTCGATGTGTTTCTTTGATTTTGTTATTAATTGGCTTATATAGTTGGCTGCTCCAATGTTAGGGGCATAGATATTTACAATTGTTAGATCTTCTTGTTGGATAGACCCTTTAAGTAGAATATAGTGTCCTTCCTCATCTCTTATTACAGTCTTTGGTTTAAAATCTAATTTGTCTGATATAAGGATTGCCACCCCAGCTTTCTTTTGGTGTCCATTAGCATGGTAAATGGTTTTCCACCCCCTCACTTTCAATCTGGGGGTGTCTTTGGGTCTAAAATGAGTCCCTTGCAGACAGCATATCGATGGGTCTTGTTTTTTTATCCAATCTGATAGCCTGTGTCTTTTGATTGGGTCATTTAGCCCATTTACATTCAGGGTAACTTTTGAAAGATATGAATTTAATGCAATTGTATTGCCTGTAAGGTGGCTGTTACTGTATATTGTCTCTATTCCTTTCTGGTCTATGTTACTTTTAGGCTCTCTCTTTGCTTAGAGGACCCCTTTCAATATTTCTTGTAGGGCTGGTTTTGTGTTTGCAAATTCCTTTAGTTTTTGTTTGTCCTGGAAGTTTTTATCTCTCCTTCTATTTTCAATGACAGCCTGGCTGGGTATAGTATTCCTGGCTGCATATTTTTCTTGTTTAGTGTTCTGAATATATCATGCCATTCCTTTCTGGCCTGCCAGGTCTCTGTGGATAGGTCTGTTGCCAATTTAATATTTCTATTGTTGTATGTTACAGACCTCTTGTCCTGAGCTGCTTTCAGGATTTTCTGTCTCTGAGACTTGTAAGTTTTACTATTAGATGTCGGGGTGTTGATGTATTTTTATTGATTTTGAGGGGGGTTCTCTGTGCCTCCTGGATTTTGATGCCTGTTTCTTTCCCCAAATTAGGGAAGTTCTCCACTATAATTTGCTCCAATATACCTTCTGCCCCCCTCTCTTTTTCTTCTTCTGGGATCCCAATTATTCTAATATTGTTTCATCTTGTGGTATTACTTATCTCTTGAATTCTGCCCTCGTGATCCAGTAGTTGTTTATCTCTCTTTTTCTCAGCTTCTTTATTCTCCCTTATTTGGTCTTCTATATCACTGATTCTCTCTTCTGCCTCATTTATCCTAGCAGTTAGAGTCTCCATTTTTTATTGCACCTACCTCATTAATAGCCTTTTTGATTTCAACTCAGTTAGATTTTAGTTCTTTTATTTCTCCAGAAGAGGTTTCTTTAGTATCTTCCATGCTTTTTTCAAGCCCAGCTAGTATCTTTATAATCATCATTCTGAACTCTAGTTCCGACATCTTACTGATGTCTGTATTGATTAGTCCCTGGCAGTCGGTACTGCCTCTTGTCTTTTTTTTGAGGTGAGTTTTTCCGTCTTGTCATTTTGTCCAGAGGAGAATAGATGAAAGAGAGAACAAAATGCTAACAGGGTAACCACAACCCCAGAAATATATACACTAAACAAATCAGAAGATGCCTGAAACCGGGGGAAAAGAAAGGGAAAGAAAGAAAAAAGAAAAAAAACAAAGAAAAAGAAAAAGAAAAAAAAAGAAAATGATCAAATATAATCAGACTGGTGCATAGATCAGTGCCACACACTAGATTTGTGGTGTATTTTGGTCTTTTAGAAGAAACTGCCTCCCAAAATTTTAAGGAAAGAAAAATTTATATATGTACAAAAATATGGGTAAATACAATGAAGGGATGGAATATGACTGTAAAGATGAAAATTATAAAAGATTTTATAAAAGGAATTGATAAGATAAGAACTTGGTTGAAAAAAGAAAGAAGAGAAATTTAAAAAAGGGGGAGAGAATGTGATCAGGCAGGAGACTAGAATAAAGCCATACACTAGAGATTTAGGGTATATTTTGGTCTGTTAGAAGAAACTGTATCCCAAAATTTTAAAGAGAGAACTATATATATATATATACACATACATACACACACCAAAAATAAGGTTAACTACAACAGAGGGATAGAATATGACTTTAAAAATGAAAAATAAAAAAGATTTTTAAAAAAGGGATTGATAAGATGTTGGTTGAAAAAGGGAAAAAGAAAAATTCAAAAAAAAAATAGAAAAAGAAAAAAAAAGAAAATTAAAAAAAATTAACTTTGAAAGGCTAAAGAATCATAGGGAAAAAAGCCATGAATTCTATGTGCTGTACTCCCCTAGTGCTGGAGTTTGGCCATTCTCATTGATCGGTAAACTTGGTCTTGGCTGGCTGTTCTTGCTGATCTTCTGTGGGTGGGTGTTGTTTCCATGATTCTGAAATGTCTTTGCCGGAAGTGGAATTGCCCACCCTTCCCGGGGTCGGGCTAAGTAATCTGCTCAGGTTTCCTCTCTGGAGCTTTTGTTCCCTGCAAGCTTTCCGTACAGCTTTGGAGGATGAGAGTGAAAATGGCGGCCTCCTAATCTCCGCCTGGAGGAGCCAAGAACTCAGGGCCCCACTCCTCGGTGAGCTCCCAGAGAAAAGAAGTCAGTCACTCCCGTCTCCCCGGTCTCCAGCCGCACTCCGTGCTCACCTCGCCTGTGACCAAGCATTTCCATCTCTGGCACACAACCCCATGTGGAGTCTCCAAACCCAGCAGATCCCTGCGGTACACTCCGGCGCAGCTCCTCCCAGGGGAGGAAGGGGAGTCTCCCCGGATCTGCCACTTGTTGGGTCCCTGCTGGAAGAGCAGTGGCCCAACTGTGCTGCAGATCATGGTTTATGGCAACCCCGAGCTGAGGGCCTGCTCCTTGGCTCCGTCTCTGCAGCCGGCTTCCCCGCTCCGATACCTGGGAGCTCTGCTGCACTCAGGCACCCCCAGTCTTTCTGTGACCCCGAGGGTCCCGAGACCACACTGTCCCAGCAAGGGCTCCACCCCCTGCTTAGCCACTGGAGCAATGTCCTTCAGTGGAGCCGACTTCTAAAAGTTCCGATTTTGTGCTCTGCTGCTCTATCACTTGCCAATAGCAGCTGATGGAGGCTCCCTCCCCCCATGGTCTATCTTCCCATATATTGCCTCCAATTCACTTCTCCGCATGTCCTACCTTCCAGAAAGTGGTCGCTTTTCTGTTCAGAGAGTTGCTGCTATTCTTTTCTTCCATCTCCTGTTGAGTTCATAGTGTTCAGAATGGTTTGATAGCTATCTAGCTGAATTCCTGGGACCATACGAAATTTAGGTCTCCACTCCTCTGCCAACTTGCTCCTCCCTAACTTCATTTTTTTTAAATGAATTCTTTTTTTTTAAGAATTAACTTCCTTTTTTATTTATTTTTTTTAGATTTTTTTATTTATTTGAGAGAGAGAGAGAAAGAGAGAGTGCACGTGTGGGGGAGGGGCAGGCAAAGGAAGAGGGAGAGAGAATCTCAAGTAGACTTCGAGCTGAGCACAGAGCCTGACGTGGGGTTCGATCTCAGGACCCTGAGATTATGACTTAGCCAAAATCAAGAGTTAGCCATTCAACTGACTGAGTCACCCAGGTGCCCCTGGGCTGGAAATGTTTTTAGGTGATTGATAGAAAAAGCCTAGTTGGCCTCTAAAAGATTGTTGGTAGAAATATGGACATTA
The DNA here is from genome assembly GCF_004348235.1 of Phoca vitulina. NCBI lineage: Eukaryota > Metazoa > Chordata > Mammalia > Carnivora > Phocidae > Phoca > Phoca vitulina. The sequence goes on along the minus strand of NW_022589772.1, from coordinate 2,206,482 downwards.
AAATAGATTCTGGTGAGGGCTCAGAAAGAAAGGAGAGCAGTGGAGGAAGTGTTTTTCATCTGGGAGAATCTATATCTATTTCATGATCATAATCATGAACAGAATGTTGTTAGAGGTTAGAGGTGCTTCTGGTGAGGTCTTAGATGGAAATGAGAAACATATTACTGGAAAATGGAAGAAAGGCAGTCCTTATTATAAAGTGACATAATTCTTGGCTGAAGTGCATTTTGTTGGATGGAAACTATCACTTGTAAGCAGTACACTTGGATATTTAGCAGAGGAGATTTCTAAGCCACGTGGTAAAGGTGCAGCCTTGGGTTCTCCTAGCTGCTTACAGTAAAATTTGAGAAGACATAGGTAATTGAAGAGAGAATTGTTAAGCAAAAAGGAAACAGAATTTGAGGAGTTCCAAAATTCTTAACCTATCCACATCACAAAAAATGAAAAAGCATGCTTTCCAGAAAACTCCAGTTCAGAGACCAGTGTGGCTGCCCATGCCACCAAGGGCCCAGAGTGTACACTTGGGGGCTAGGACCTTCTCCACCTCAATTCTAGATAGCAGGGCCACCTCCTTGCTATGGTGGGCCCAGAAGACAGAGCATCAACCCAATGAGGGTTACTCTTGATCCTTAAAATCTAATGGAATTTGCCTTGCTAGTTTTCAGACTTGCTTGAGACCCATTACCCCTTTTTTCTTTCTGATTTGTCCATTTTGGAATGGTAATGTCTGGCCTATGCCTGTCCCACCACTGTATTTTGGAAGCAGATAACTTGTCTGCCTTCACAGTTTCACAGCTGGAGAGGTATTTTGCCCTATGATGAGTCATACTCCAAGTATCACTCTATGTTATTTAGATAATACTAAATTTGGACTTAGAGTTGACAATGGAATGGGTTAAGTCTTTTGGGGGATGTTGTCATTAGGTAAATATATCCTGAATGTGAGAAGGACATGAAATTTGAGGGGGCCAGAGGGCAGACTGTTATGGGTTGAATTATGTCCCCCAAATGTATATGTTGAAGTCCTAACACCCATGCCTAAATGCTAGCTTTATTTAGAAATAGGGTCATTGCAGACATAATTAATTAAGATTAGGTCATACTGGAGGAATGGCCCCTAATCCAATACAAAGTTGTCCTTATAAAAATGCCAGATGAAGAGAGAGATGATGTGAAAACATAGAGAGAACAAAAATATAAAAGCCAAGAGATGCCTGAGGCTACCGAAGGCTATGAGAGAGGCATGGAACAGATTCTCCCTCATAGCCCTGAGAAGGAACCAACCCTGCCAACACTTTGATTTTGGACTTCTAGTCCTTAGAATTTTGAGACAATAAATTTGTTTTTTTTAAGCTACCCTGTTTGTGGTACATTGTTATATACCACTAGGAAATTAATACAGGTGGCATTTGGACACAAATCCCAAGAATGTTTGATTCATACTCTGCCAATTGCATCTTTTCCAACCCCCCATCCCTACAAGGTTGCTGAAGAAGAGCTATGTATACATAGTAGTACCCCTCAAAGGTATACCAGGGGCACATACCCCAATTTTGAGATTTCTGCTAAAGATGGGCTGAAGTGTTTAACTTAGCAAAAGGTTAAACAGAATTTTCACATATTCCTAAAGGCAGAATCCACATTGTTGCATCTTGCCGTCTTTTGGCTAGCTACATGGATAAAGGAGTTAAAAAGCTGGCAGGACCTGATAAGGGTAGGCTTCATTTCCATTTATTGAATCAGGTCCAAAGAAGATGAGACATGAGAGACTGTGAGCCAAGAATGGAGTCATTGCCTTTCAACATATTGTGATCAGTGCTACTAAATGTAAGTCTCAGCAAGACCCTGAGTCTCAGGAGCAGAGAAAGCTGAAGGGAGGTATATAGAGAAACACCTCATATGAACAAGGTGGTGTTGCTGAGAGTTCCTTTTTTCTATATTCCATTAATATTTTTTCTCTTAATCTGTTGGGATTAGGGCATCTCGGTGGCTCAGTTGGTTAAGTGTCTGCCTTCGGCTCAGGTCATGATCCCGGGGTCCTGGGATGAAGTCCCGCATCAGGCTCCCTGCTCTGTGGGGAGCCTGCTTCTGCTTCTTCCTTTTCCTCTGCCCGCCACTCCCCCTGCTTGTGTATGCTCTCTCTCTCTCTCTCTCTGTCAAATAAGTAAATAAATAAAATCTTCAAAAAAATAAAAAAAAATCTGTTGGGATTAGTAGTCAATCCTATGGGAAAACAAAGATTTGACGCTTACCCTCAGAGAATGAGGCCAGCAGATAAACTTCCTCAGTCCTACTGAGGTGGCTCCCAGAGGACTCTAAAATGGAACAAAACAGGACTTAAGTTTAAGGCCATGCCTTAAAAACCAAAACCCATCACTGATTCTATTTCCCTACTCACATTTTGCCAAACTATATTGTCCAATTTACTTTACCGTAGATTTTACAATGAGAACCACATGATAATGTAGCCCTAACCATGCACTGACAGCAATGTAGAGAGGCCTACAATTTGTGCACATTTTGAATATGAGCCATCTTGAATTATTAAAATGCTACAGAAATTATGGTGGAAAATAAGATGTCTTCTCCCCAGAGAGAAATTAATATGCCAATGAAATTAAAACAGAAAACTCTCGTCCCAATTTATGCTTCTGTTCAGATTTAGCCAGGAGACTCTTTTCATAGATATTTGAGTGGAGTTTAGGTTTTCCTTTTCAGCAGACCCATACAGCCTGTCACAACTTTTATTGAGGTGCTAGCTCCTCTAGTACCTCCAAAGCTGAATTCATTTAGCTCCAAGTTTCTCATTATGTTCTACTCTTCCACAATTCCAAAGAGATGTTAGAACAAAGTAACATCACAGCTAGGATGTGTGAAACCCCCAACTTAATTCTTCTTTTCATGATTGTGTTGTCTATTCAGGGTCCCTTGAATTTCCATACTAATTTTAAGTTCAGCCTGTTAATTGCTGCAAAAAAAAAAAAAAAAAAAAAGCAGCTAGGATTTTGATAGGGATTATCTTGAATCCGTAGATCAAATTGGGGAGTATTGAAACCTTAACCATAAGTAACTTTTCCAATTCATGAATACAGGATGTATTTCCACTTATTTAGTTCTTTCTATCAGTGATGTTTTGTAGTTTTTAGTGTACAAGTCTAGCACTTATTTTGTTAAATTTACTTTTATGTATTTCATTCTTTTTGATGCTGTTGTAAATAGAATTGCTTCTTTCCTTTCCAGATAGTATATTTCTAGATTATAAAAATATCAATAGATTTTTAAAATATTGATATTGTATTTTGCGATCTTACTGGACTCATTTATTAGCTCAAAGTAGTTTTGTTTGTATGTGTATGTGGAATTCCATAATTTTCTATATACAAGATAATGTCATCTGTGAATAAATAGAGTATTATTTCTTCCTTTAAAATCTGGATGCCTTTTATTTCTTTTTCTTGTCCGGTTGCCCTGACAAGAACCTCTAATACTCAATAGAATTGGTGAAAGCAGACATCCTTACCCTGTTCCCGATCTTAGGTAGAAAAGGTTCAGTCTTTCACCATTAAGTATGTTACCAGTGAGTTTTTCATAGGTGCCCTTTTTCAGGTTAAAGTTCATTCTCCATTTTCTTTTTTTTCTTTATTTTTCTTTACTGTTTTTATCATGAAAGGTGTCAAAAATTGTAAAATGCTATTTCTGTCTATTGAGATATTCTTGTGTTTTTTAATGAGATACAGTTCACATAAATAAAATTCACTGTTTTAACCAATTTAAAGTATAATCCAGTGACATTTAGTATATTCACAATGTTGTACAACTATCACCACTATCTAAGTCTAGAACATTTTCAACACTTCAAAAAGAAATCTTATACTTGCCAACTACCTCTTTTCCTCAATCCTTGAAAACCAATAGCCTACATTCTTCCTTTAATGGATTTATCTAATGTGGGAAATTTCATATAAATGGAATCACAAAATAAGTGGCCATTTGTGTCTGGCTTCTTTCACTTGACATATTTTCAATGTTCATGCCTCAATACTTAATTCCTGTTTTTTTTTAGTACTTAATTCCTTTCTGTGGCTGAATAACATTCAGTTGTGTAGATATACCATATTTGTTTTTCCTTTCATCTGTTCATGGACATTTGGGTCATTCCACATTGTTACAAATAATGTTGCTAGAAATATTTATATGCAAATTTTTGTGTGAACGTGTTTCCAGTTCTCTTGGGTATATATTATATGGTAAACCTACTCTAAATTTTTGAGAAAGTGCCAAACTGTTTTCCACAGTTGTTTCACCTTTTTGCATTCCCACAGCAATTTATGAGGGTACCAATTTCATCACATCTTTGCCAATATTGATTATTTTCCAATTTTTAAAAATTATAGCCATTCTAGGGATGCCTGGGTGGCTCAGTCAGTTGGGCGTCTGCCTTCTGCTCAGGTCATGATCCCAGGGTCCTGGGATCGAGTCCTACATCAGGCTCCCTCCTCAGCTGGGGGCCTGCTTCTCCCCTCTACCTGCCACTCTCCCTGCTTGTGCTTGCTCTCTCTCTCAAATAAATAAATAGTCTTTAAAAAAAATTATAGCCATTCTATTGGGCGTGAAATCTCATGTAACTTTGAATTATATTTCCATAATGACTAATGATGTGTGTCTTTTCGTGTGCTGTGGGACATTTGTATAACTTCCTTGGAGAATTATCTATTTGAGCCATTCTTTGCTCATTTTAAAAATTGAGTCATTTATATTTCATTGTTGGGTTGTAAGAATTCTTACTAAACCCTTATCACATATATGATTTGCCAATATTTTCTCAGTTCTGTGAGTTATTGTTAGTTACTTTCTTGGCAGTGTCCTCTGACATGCAAAAACATTTTTTAAAAAATTTTATTTGGGGCGCCTGGGTGGCTCAGATGGTTAAGCATCTGCCTTTGGCTCAGGTCATGACCCCAGCTGGGGTCCTGGGATCGAGCCCCACGTCAGGCTTCTGGCTCAGCAGGGAGCCTGCTTCTTCCTCTCCCTCTGCCTCTCTCCCTGCTCTCTCTCTCTGTATCTCTGTGTCTCAAATGAATAAATAAAATCTTTAAAAAAAATAAAAATAAAAATTTTATTTATTATGTATGTATGTATTTATTTATTTTAATTGGTTTCTTTTTTTTCTTTTTCAAGTTTTTATTTAAATTCCAGTTAGCTAACATATGGTATAATATTAGTTCTAGGTGTAGAATCTAGTGATTCTTCACTTACATGCAACACCCAGTGCTCATTACAACCAGTGACCCCCTTAATACCCTTCATCCATTTAACCCATCCCCCTGTCCACCTCCCCTCCATTAACCCTCAGTTTATTCTCTATAGTTAAGAGTCTGTTTTCTGGTTTGCCTCTCTTTTTTTTCCCCTATGTTCATCTGTTTTGTTTCTTAAATTCCATATATAAGTGAAATCATATGGTGTTTGTCTTTCTCTTGACTTACTCTCTAGCTGCATCCAAGTCATTGCAAATGGCAAGATTTCATTCTTTTTTATGGCTGAGTAATATTCCATTATATATATATACATATATTCATTCATCAGTCAATGGACATTTGGGCTCTTTCCATAATTTAACTATTGTTGATAATGCTTCTCTAAACATCGGGGTACATGTATCCCTTTGAATCCATAGTTTTATATCCTTTGGGTAAATACCTAGTAGTGCAATTGCTGGATCCTGGGGTAGTTCTATTTTTAACTTTTTGAGGAACCTCCATATTGTTTTCCAGAATAGCTGCAACAGTTTACATTCCTACCAACAATGCGAGAAGATTCCCCTTTCTCCACATCCTTGCCAACATCTGTTGTTTCCTGTGTTAATTTTAGCCATTCTGACTGGTGTGAAGTGATATCTCATTGTAGTGCAAAAACTTAATTTTGATTAAATTAACATACCTATATATTTTTTTGTTGCTTGTGCTTTTGTTATATTTAAAAAAATCATTGACTATCCAAAGTCATGGATATTTATACCTATGTTTAATACTTCTAAGAACTTTGTGGATTTACTTCTCACATTAAATCCTTGATCCAATTTGAGTTAATGTTTGTAAACAGTGTGAGGCAGGGGTCCAAATTATTTTACCTGTCAATTTTGTTTATTTAGCACTATTTGTTAAAAAGACTGTTTTTTCCATTTAATATCTTGACACTTGTTGAAAATCAATTGACCATTAATATAAGACTTTAGTTCTGAACTCTTAATTCTATTCCACTTATGCATCATCATCTTATATATGTCATATATAAATATATGTGTATATATGATATATATGGCATATACAAGATGATGTATATAACATATCTAGATCTAGATATAGATGTGTATGTATGTGTATCCTTTGCTATATCCATATTATTTTTATTATAATGTCTTCATAATAAGTTTTGAAATTGGAAAGTGTGAGCCTTCCAACTTTCTTTTTCTTTTTCATGATTGTTTTGGCTATTTGGGGTGTCTCTCAATTCCATGTGAATTTTATTATCAGCTTTTCTATTTATGCAGAAAGAACAGCTGGAGTTTCATAAACATTGTATTGAATGTGTAGATCAACTTGGGACGATTGGTATCATAACATTATTAACCCTTTCAGTCTATGAATATGGGATGTCTTTGCATTTATTTAATTCATCACTAATTTATTTCATAAACTTTGTAATTTTCAGTGTAGAAATCTGTACTTCCTTGGTTATATTCATTCCAAAGTATTTTATTTTTATTGATTCTAATGTACATAGAATTGTTTTCTTAATTCATTTTTAGCTTGTTCATTTCTAGTATATAGAAATAAAACTGAATTTTGTGTGGTGATCATATATCCTGCAACCATGGTGAACTTGTTCATTATATCTTTATTTGTAGACTGTTTAGAGCTTTTTATAGAGATCACACAATCAACAAATAGAAGTAGTTTTCTTCATCCTTTCTAGTCTGGATTCTTTTTATTTCTTTTTCTTGTTTCATTGCTCTGGCAAGAACTTCTAATACAATTTTGACTAAAAATGGTGAGAGAAGATATCTTGTACTTTTCCTGGTCTCACAGGGACTTGTGTCCCTCAGTCTTTCACTATTAAGTGAAATTAGCTATGGGATTTTGATAGATGTCCTTTATTAAGGTGAGGAAATTCCCATTTATTTCTAGCTTGTTGAGTGTTTTTATTATGAAAGGGTGTTGAATTATTTGTGAAATGTTTTTTTCTACATGTATTAAGATGACAATGAGTTTTTTTCATTATTTTATTAATATGATGTATTATATTGATTGGTTTTCATATGTTGATCTGTTATTGCATTCCTGAAACAAATTCCAATTAGTCATGATATATAATCCCTCTACTATGCTGCTGGATTCAGTGTTTTTGTTAATGATTTTTGCATGTATGTTTATAAATAATTTTCATCTATATTTTTCTTTTCAAGTGATATCTTTCTCTAGTTTGGGTACCAGGGTAATACTGGTCTCATAAGTTAGGAAGTATTTCTTTTCCATTTTTGGAAGAATTTGAGAAGTATTAGCATTAGTTCTCTTTAAATTTTTGGTGGAATTCATCAGTGAAGCCATCTGCTCCTATGTTTTTCTTTGTGGAAATTTTAAATTACTGACTGAATCCCTTTACTTGTTATATGTCTGTTCAGTTATCAATATATTCTTGAATCAGCTTTGGTAGTTTGTGTATTTCTTGGAACTTATTTTATCTAGGCTACTGATTTACTATCATTCAGCTGTCCATTTTATTCTCATAATCCTTTCTATTTTTATAGGATTGATAGTAAGTTATGTTCCTGCTTTCATTCCTGATTCTAGTAATTTGTTTTTTCTCTCTTTTTCTCTTTGTCAGTCTAGTTATTTTGTTAACATTCTCTCTCTCTCTCCCTCTGCCCCCTCCCCTGCTCTTTCTCCCTAAAAAAATAAATAAAATCTTTGTCTAGTAAGTCCAACTTTTGCATTTCCTCAGAAATAATTTCTGTTGGCTGCTTTCCCAGCTATGTATGGACATACTTCCTGTTTTTCTGCATATCATGGAATCATTTTTTGTTGTTGAAAACTGTACATTTTAAATAATATAATATGGAAACTCTGGATCTAGATCTTCTCTGTCTTTGTTGTCATTGCTGTTTGTTGTTATGGTGGCTGGTCTTTTATTGCTGTTGTTGTTTAGTAAGTTTTCTGAACTAATTCAATAAGGTCTATATTCTTTTTCAAATGTAACTACTGAAGTCCCTGCTTGGTGAGCTTAATGGTCAGTAATGATTGAAAAGATATTTCCTTAAGTCTTTGCAATCAATAATTCTCCAAGTCTTTGCCAAGAGGCTTTGTGTGTGGGTTGGGACACACCTTCAATGCTAAGGCAGGCAGTTTACAATTGGCTTACTCCATTCCCAACAGTTTGCTTAGGCTTTTTGTTTTTTATTAAAGATTTGATTTATGTATTTGAGAGAGAGAGAGAGAGAGAGAGAGAGAGAGAGAGCACAAGTGGGGGGAGGGGCAGAGGGAGAGGGAAAAGCAGACTCCCCACTGAGCTGGGAGCCTGATGCCGGGCTCAATCCCAGGACTCTGAGATCATGACATGAGCTGAACACAGATGCTTAACTAAATGAGCCACCCAGGAGCCCCTGCTTAAGCTTTTTCAACGTGCTTATGAACATCTCATTCCCCATCTTTTCTTAAGATTTTCGGTTAGCTTATTGTTTGCTCCAACTGTTATCACCACCTCAGGCAGTGTGGTAGTTAAACAATCATCTCTGCTTGTCTTTCTTTGATAGACATTCTCAGGAAAAAGGCTGTTTCCACTAGGTGACCTCTGGGTCAGATCAAATAAAGAAAAGTCTTGTGAGTGAGATTTGTCAGGGAACTGCCAGACAGGTCCAATCATGTCAAGTAACTGGAAATTGACCTTTGGAGGAGGTCATACCCCATTCTGCCCCCTCCAGTGGCTACTAGACTGCTTATTTTCACCATGATTGTAGAGTATGGTTTTTAAGGCTACCTCAGGGCCGAGAGGAGGGAAATAGGATTTGGGCAGGTTAAAATACCCTGGGGCTTGCTGTCTTACTGAGATTCAGCTGCTTCTCTTGAATAAACACTCCCTGGGCTTTTGCAAGCCTTTTCTTAATTTCCCCAACTTTTAAAAATGTTGATTTGACATTTTTTGGCCAATGTCCTTGTTATTTTTATAAGGAGAGAGTTTTTAAGTGTTCTTACTTTGCCATTCCTGCTGACATCACTCTTACTGATTTCTAATTGAATATGTTGTGGTCACAGAATTTATTCTTTATCCTTTTAATCATTCTAAAATTACTGAGAACTAGTTTATGGCTTCTTATATGATCTATATTATTGAACATACTATGGTTGGTTGAAAAAATTTGGAATTTTGCAATCAGTTCTAATGCTCTTTTATGCCAAATTGATTGTTAACATTGCTACTAAAATATTCTATATTGTTACTAATTTTATCTATCATATCAGTTTATGAAAAAGGAATGTCAAAATTCTTATAATTTTGAATTCATCTAATTTTCCTTTTAGTTTCATATATTTTTTGCTTCACGTATTTTAAAACACTGTTATTAGGTGCATACATTTTTATGTATTCTTGATGATTTGACTCTTTGATCATGAGTTGTTCCTTTTTATCTCTAGCAATGCTATTTCTCTTGAAGTGCATTTTGTCTGATATTCACATAGAACACTAGCTTTGTTTTGCATAGTGTTTCTGTGCTGTAAGTTTTTCTACTCTTTTACTTTCATCCTGTGTGTGTCTTTATATTTCAAGGATGTTTCTGTAAGCCCCATATAGTTAGTGTTTACTCTTAGTGAATCTCGCTACCTCTTTTTAATTACAGTGTTTAATTCATTCACACTTAATGTAATCATCTGCTTATGTTTCAGGCTACTACCTTGATATTTATTTTTTTATTTAACCCATCTGCTCTTTGTTTCTCTGTCCTTTACCTTCCTTCTTAAGCATTTCTTAACTGTTTAAATAATGTTTTATTTTATCTCCTCTATTGACTTCATTTTATTTTGTGTCATTTTACTGGTTGCTAGAGAGATTACAGTATCTGTCTATCTTTATTTTATTACATCTTTATCTTTTTCTATCTTTAATTTATCTATCTTTAATTCTTTGTATCTATCTTTAATTTATTAAAAGATACCTTCAAATATTTTTATGCCATTTCATGAAAAATGTAAGTACATTATAACAGGATAATGTCATTTAGACTTTCCTTCCTTTGTGTTCTCAAAGTTTTACTAGTTTATTTTATATATTTATGTTGTTTTATAAACCTTCAATGCATAATAACATTTTCATCTTAATGAGTTAATCATCTTTTAAAGAAATGTAATACACACATATAAAACAGAAACAATAAACAACTAAAATCATCTTTTGTAATTTTCCATTTCTACCCTTTCTATTCTTTTTCATTCCTTCCTACAGATCTGGATTTCCATCAGGTTTCCTTTCCACTTAGCCTAAAAAACTTCTTTTAACATTTCTTTTATTGTATGTCTAGTAAAGATGAATTATCAGCTTTTGTCTATCTAAAAGTGTGTTTACTTAGCTGTCATATGTGAAGGACGTTTTTGCTGAATATAGAATTCATGGTTGACAGCTTTTTCTCCCCAGGAGTTTAGAAATATATTGCTCCATTTTGTTCTATGCTTGGTCATTTGTATCAAGAAGTCAGCCAACATTCTTGACATTGTATCCCTTTATACAATGTGTCTTTTTTCCTATTAATGGGTAAGAACTTTCTTTTATCTTTGGTTTTAAGCAGTTTGGCTATGAATTGCTTATGTGTGAGCTTCTTTATATTTATCCTTCATGAGCTTAGTTAAGATTCTTAGTTCTGTGGTTTGATACCATTTACTGTTTTGTTTTTTTTTTAAGATTTTATTTATTTATTTGTCAGAGAGAGAGAGAGAGAGCACACACAACCGGGGGTGCAGCAGGCAGAGTGAGAAGCGGCTTCCTGCTGAGCAGGGAGCCGGATGTGGGACTTGATCCCAGGACCCTGGGATTATGACCTGAGCCAAAGGCAGATGCCTAACTGACTGAGCCACCCAGGCATCCACCATTTATTGTTTTTAAAAAACATTTTAGCTGCTTCTCTTCATGTATATCTTTGGCCTCATTCTCTCTCTACTCCCCTCTGGGACTCTAATTACACATATGTTATGTCATGTAATATTATCCTACACATCTCATTTGCTTGGTTTGTTTTTGTTTCACCTTTATCCAAATTCAATGATATTTTTCTCTTCTGTATCCAGCCTGCTGTTAGGCCCATCAGATTTACTCTTCCTCTCTGATACTGTAGTTTTCACTATTAGTATTCTCATTTATTTTTATTATTTTGTTTTATTTTATGCTTACAGTTTCCACTTATCCAGCTCAGTTCCCTCTGTAGTCTACCTTTTCCACTAGATCCTTTCACATAACATTTATTTTAAAGGAACTTTTTGTTCATTTGAACTCCTTGGCCATCTTTCGATCTGTTTCTCTGAATGATTTTGACTTTCTTTCAATCTTATTTAGATTCAGTTTACCGCTGGATTTCATTGCTTTTAGGATGGGGTGATGTTTTTCTTCCCTGAATTGCTGGAAATATGAACAGTGGTATGACTCTGGAGTTCCCTTAATGCTTCACAGCTTTGCTGATGGTCTTTTGGGTCTGTGCAAAAGTCCCTCTGCTTTGCAGTCTCCCCCCTTCCTGGCCCACCTTACATTCACCACAATAGGGAATCTCAATCTGGCTGAGTCGCTGCCAGCCTTCAGAGAGCCGCTGCAGTAAGGACAGTGGAGGCAAGTGCATCAGAAGGGTTGATCTCAGCTCTCTAGCCTTGCCTCTGCTTTTAGCATATTTCTTTGTGTGATCAGCGAAGGCCCATGGCAAAGAGTTGGTGACTGACTAGGGCATGATTACACGTTTACTTAGTGTTTGTTGCTTTTTGCAAGACATGCTGATCTATCATGTGTACCTATACTTTGTCGTCACAGTTTTTTATAAGTCCTGCTGGCTTCTTGTTACCAGTCTATGTTTGATTATGTCTGCCTCCTCTGGCCTACTAAGGATAGATGTAGCTCTAGGTTTTTTCTCTACTTGTGAGTACTTGGCACTTTCTGGAGATTATTTAAGTTAGCTTTATTTTTGTTCTCAGATCTTCAGTGAATTTTAAATGTTATGATTTTATGACTTACTTGGATTGTTTACATTGTTAGAGTAGGAATAATGGCTTTTTGCAATTTTCTATATTGTAAGTGTAAATCCATTATATTTCATTTTAATAAAGGATTTGCTAAACTTAAATTTAGAAATATATTAAATTTATTATTTATTGCTTCTCTAACTTGTGAAATCTGTGGCATATATAAGACTACAAATGGTATAAACCCAGGGATCATACTAGGTAGACCTACTCTTTGGCTCAACCCTGTATAGTGTAATTTATTTCCAAGATTGTGAATAAAGTGCACTGTGCTAAGTGAATTATTCATAATATTTGCATAGCTCCAAAATTATGATTAAATGCAATGAAAAGTTTGTGTTAAACTTCCAACTTTCTGATTTGATGTCAGAGCTTTGCCGTTGCAGTGAATTTTGAATGAGATCCAGCTTATAATTACTCTCTAGAATTAAGTCACAAATTAGAGTTTGAATCATGTCAGGGCTTGAATTAGACACCCTTTAAAAGAGGAAAAACAGTAAAGAAAATTATATTTTCTTTTTGCCTCAAAGGCTCCTTGTAGCTATTAGAAGTGTGTCTATGAAACAAATCTGTTATTATTGTCCTTTTAATTTTAACATTTGTAAATGAGTACATACCTAACTTTCACTTAAGTTCCATTTGATTATTTGCACAATTTAGGAAATTATTAGCTCAGAGACAGTAATGTCCACTGAACATATAGTACTCATTTCTGCCTCTCTACTTATCTAGATCTTACCTTTCCCTCAAGGTTCAGTGGACCCTAGCCCATATGAATTTCTTTATCAATAGTGTACTACTCAGTTAAACAAGTATCACTCGCCTTCATGTGGGCATATTTTCATACTCCAAAAATATTTCTTTGTTGAAAGTGGAGACATTATGATTTTCTTGATTTGGGCTGGCTAGCCCTCTTTGTACACATGTACACACACACACACAACACAAATGCTTGCTTACCTCACATGCCAGAGTTACGTATTTAGGGTATAAGAATTTATGGGAGTCCGTGAACTTATAAGGCATTCATTATAGTTATAATAATAATATGAAATTTTAAGAATCTATCATTCACATTATCTAGGCATATCCGTAATAGTAAAATATCAAGCTTATGTTAGAAATTTCATGTTTTCCTTATAAATTTCTCTAAACTATGACTGTTATAGTTTAAATACCATCAGATAGATTCTCAGTATAAATATTTAAAATTGGTTTGTCTTTTATTAACTTGAACACTGAAATGGGTTTCTGTGTTGCATATTTTATATTTTAAACAAACAGATGTAGACGAATAAAATGATGAAATATGGTTATAGTTTTCTTTTAATCATTTTCAGAATTAATATTTGCTTTCTCAAGTCCTTTATACATCTTTCCTTCTTATCTTGACATTATGATCTCTCATGGCTTGTGTTTTGCTTGGTTGCTATAGAAATAGAGTGTATTCAAAATCTTGTGTTTATTTTTGCATTTGGTTTGATTGAAAAGGGTAGAAATCCTATCCTTCTGGATGCGTTAGGACAAGATGTTAGGTTTTTTCATCACTTCAACAGGCTCACCCCCAGACATTGGTTGTGCTTCCATAAATGAAAATGTTCATAGCGGCTGTTGCTAATAATGGGACTCTGGCTGCTCTGGGCAGAGAAAAATGGGTAGGTAGTTGATTAACAACTCAGACTGATATCCAGAGACCGTTCTTTTCCCTAAAGAGCAATAACTCATTTGCAGAAGCTGGTTTGGAGGGTAAAGGAGAGGCCAATTGTATCAAACTGGCCAATATGGCAGTAGGTCTTTGAATTGATTCTGGTGCTCAGTTAGTAGTGGGTTGTTTTCAAAATGGCCAGGTGTTGGATTGAATTTATCTAGTTATAAATGAGTACAGTCTCAAGATTCATTTGGCTCCTGATATCCACTACATTTCTCCGGGGATGCTTTAGGTCAATACAGGCAGATTGTGTTCACTATTTCTTGAGGGCCTCTGCATTTTCTTTAAGTTAGGAGTTACCACGAGAAGTAGCTTTATGTTTTGTAAGGAGAGGTAATTTGACAAGGCTGACCACCTCTATCACAAAGATAACTAGAATTAATTAGAAAAGACACCAGTCTTACTGACCTTCTTGATTTTTTTACGATAGGATAACCAATTTAGGACTAATAGAATATTGAGAGAAGCCTTTTGAAACATTCTCTTGATGTAAAGTAGATCAGTTAAGTTAGCATTGTTTAAGATTCTTTATTTTAGTACCCCATTGGGCTTACTTTCATGGACTCTTATAAAAAGGTATGGAAAAATCTAGTGATTCTCTAGAATTAACACATGGAGGGATTATATTGTGGGGGTAATTCCTAGTTTTGATTTCTACTGTATTATTTTTCGGCTTATGATCAGGTAAGTGGTAACTTGATTTTGAATTTTAAGTTATCAATATTACAAACTGTGGCTTTGAGCATACTTATTTTCTCCTATAGGATCCTAAAATTAAGTCACTTTGCTGACCTTTTTGATTTCTGGAGCTAAAACTTGTACGTTCTTAAAGTGGCTGGAAGCAGTGATTTTAGGTGCAGAGGCTCCAGCCTTCCTAAAATGAGCTCAGATCTCATTGCCTAAGGAAATAGAACCATGTGAAAGGATTGTGAAGAACTCTGCAGAATGTAAGCAATTGCTATGGCTGCTGAAAATGACCAAGACAGGCCAGCAAATGTATCATCTATATGAAAGATATTTACCATGGAATAAAAAGAAATCATGTATTTTATGAAAATAATAGTGGCTTGAGTTCCCACAGAATTAAGACTACATAGACCACTTCTTTTTTTAAAAAAAGATTTTATTTAATTTTGAGAGGGAGAGAGAGAGCAAGCACAAGCAGGGGGAGGGGCAGAGGGAGAGGGAGAAACAGTGTAGCGTGGAGGCACAGAGGGAGAAGCAGACTCCCTGCTGAGCAGGGAGCCTGATACAGGGCTCAATCCCAGGACCCTGGGATCATGACCTGAGCCAAAGGCAGACACTTAACCAACTGGGCCACCCAGGCGCCCTAGACCACTTCTTAATTGTTGCATCTGACTTGGTGGGCTTTGGACCTGACAAGCCTGAACCAATTTGGTGAAGATAGTGTTGCACTAGTACCATTGTAAAATAAGAACACACTAAATAAAGGCCAGGGAGGGTGGAACTTCCGTGAGGAAAGGTGTCCAATAGATCTCAGTGAGTGTGCTACACATCTGGAAGGGCACGCATAGTTTAAATAAGTAGGAAAAGTTATTTGTTCGAGCAACTTTTCTTTCTGAATCTTGGGAAAATGGGAAAATCTCACATGTAGCCTGGAATGTACTGATAACACTGTTTCGTTTTTCTTTTGGTGGAGGAGGAGACCAACTATTTTCATTTCTTATTTAAAATAATAAAAAAGAAGATGAAAGCAAAGTTTTATTCTAAAGGCTCAAATGAAATTTATAACAGGCAAAATAAATAAAAGAATATGTTTTTTTCCAGTGGCTTAAAAATATCCCTAAAGACCCTTTAGCAAAGGTTTGCTAGGCAAATTAAAACAATTACGAGAGCTTGCTAACCAGATGCAAAGCATATGTCTTGTTCTGTAATCAAGAAGAAACCTCTCAAAGGTCTGGTTTATGGGCTGAGGCAGTCCCACAGAGATCCATAGACAGAGAGATTTTGTTCCTTAAACCAGGGATTGAGAACCTTTATCTGTGAAAGTCCAGAGAGTAAATATTTTAGACTTTGCAGGACCTATAGTCTCTATCCCAACTATGTAACTCTCCCATTGTGGCATGAAAGCAGCCATAGACCATACATAAACAAATGGATGCAGCTGTGTTCCAATAAAACTTTATTTACAAAACCAGGCTGTGGTGAGGTTCTGCCCTGGCTGTAGCTAAGTGACTTCTGCCTTAAACCAAAGGCCTGGGGATAATTTGCTGTAAACAGGCAGGGATACGTTCAGCATATAACCCAGTTACCCCTTCTCACGTGAGCAAATAAGCCTTTCCTTAGCTCTCTGTTCCTCTGTAGCTCCACTCTTGATTCATAGCCTAAAGGCAATTTTAGAAAGCGGCATGGACAGTGCTGAACTGTAATCAGCACACTGCAGCACTTTAAAAAGAAGGTGCCACTTTCGAGTTTCCCCTGGGTGTGCCAAATTACATGAAAGATAAAGGACACGCTAGTTGTCTTTGTGGGAAAAGACCTGTTCCTTCATAAGTGACATAGAGTAGCATTTCACTCAACACTGTTCCTTCATAAGTGACATAGAGTAACATTTCACTCAACACAAGTTGAGCTTCAGTGGCTTTCATGAGCTTCTACAAAAAAAACTTTGGATTCAGAAAGGCTTCTGAATGCCTTTGACCTATCCTTATTTACTTGCGTTAGACCCAGCTGACCTTGAATTGTCATGCAACGAGAGGAGCATGAGCTCAGATCTCAGCTTTAAAGCATAGTAGCTGTGTGACTTGGTTACTTAGACTTTAACCTGTCTATATCTCTGTTGCCTAATCTGTGAAAGGGGAGAATGGTCATGGCCATTTCACAGGATTACTATGAAGGCTAAATAATATGAAATACATGAAACACAAAGAGATCTGTGTGTGTGTGTGTGTATAATATTAAATCAGAGGCCTATTTTATTCAATTCTTGCTTATCTTTGTAACCATGGCAATAACTCTGAGGAATAAACTACTGGAATATTTACAAGGTTACTATGTAATATTATCTGTACTCATGAGACAGTGGGTCAAGATGAACCAGTGGTCAGCATTTTTAAGTTAAACATGAAGGTTCATGATGTGTACCTGGTACCTAGTTGGGGGTCCATATCATGGCTGGCCACATGACAGTTGTGTGCCTACATGAACAACGCTCTTTAAGAACCGTGAACTCTAAGACTGAAGTGGACTTCCCTTGGCAAGGACATCTCCCACACATCCCTGAACTTTACAGTTTGACAGAAAAAAAACAAAAAAACAAAAAACAATTGTGTAATCCCCAGAGAGGGAGAAAAAGAAGCTTGTTTTTAACCTCTCTACCCTTTACCTGTGGATATCTTTTTCCTGCTGTTATTGCACTGTACGCTTTGCTCTAATAAATCTTAGTCATGAGGGACGCCTGGGTGGCTCAGTCAGTTGAGCATCCGACTCTTGGTTTTGGCTCAGATCATGATCTCGGGGTCATCAGATTGAGCCCCTCTTTGGGCTCTGTGCTCAATGGGGAGTCGGCTTGAGATTCTCTCTTTTCCTCTCCCTTTGCCCTTCCCCCTGCTCACGGTCTCTCTCTTTCTCTCTCTCAAATAAATACATAAAATCTTTAAAAAAATCTTAGCCACGTGTATAACTGTATTTGAGTCATGTGAGACTAAGTGGGTGACTGTGGAACCCCTGAGATGTGAGATTTGATCTAATATTATCTATCTACCTACCTACCTACCTATTTACCTACACATACATATACATTTTTCTCTTTTATGCTCTGAAAACCCAGCATGTGGTGATGTGGTAGCCAGTTTGTTTGCAGAACATCAATAGATTGAAAATCCAGGGGAAGGGGGCTTAAACAACTATAAATCAGCTTTGCCAAATGTATTATAATGATAGTAGTTATGGACTGGAGTTTGGAAATCTGGATTCTATTACTGTGTAAGTGATAGAAACTGGGGTTAAAGGGACCAAAATAAAATGCAAAAGAGATGTAGGTCGTGTTCAGATACTGCCTCTCTATCAAAGCAATATTCAGAAAGTTTAGAAAAAAGGTAAGTATGGTCTCATGGCCAGAAACTGTGAAAACAAAAAGATGGCTCAAATGGAATATTGTATTCTGAAAATTATAAATTTTGTGAAGGAAAGAGAAAGAAGAGGAAACCAGAACTGTTAGCTTAGGTTGAAAGAACATGAGGGGAACAGATGGGGTGACGTCGAGGGTAGTAACACATAATCAAGGATGTGTTCAATGAGTGTGTGGATTTTTCATGGGAGTTAAGGTCCATAATAGCTTCAAGATTATATAAAGTGCCAAAGACAAAAACCAAAACAGTGATTTCACCTATGTTTACAGATGCAAAATGAAAAAGGCTAGGGGTCCTCTGCTTGGGGTAGATGGTATGATGTTAGCAGATAACAGAGAAGGAATCTCTTATGGTCAGCTCTCTTGTTCTCATCTTCATTAAGGCAAATGTTCTTCCAACCATAAAATGTATGAATGACATCAGAGAAAGGGAGTGATTAATAAGTGAGGAAAAACTGATATAAAAGAATTTAGAGCTAAAATTGATGGCAACCTTAGCTGTGCCAGGAATATACATTAGGGAAATGTAAACAAATTATATAATGCTGTACAGAAAGCGATTGACAAGATGTCCCACTTGGCCTTGGAAGATGACCTCGGCTCATCTTCAAATAATAATTGTACCAGTCTCCTATCTCCAAACCTATCTGTACCCTTCCTAACTTCTGTTTCTTTTGTCTCAGATGAATATTTTCCTTCTTATTCTACAGATGATATGTTCTCAGTTTTCTCAACCAACTTGTTTTATTCACTTATTCATCCATTCACTGATTCATTCAATAGATATTTATATTTGCCAGGCGCTGTTCTAGGAGCTGAGAATACATTAGGAAACAAGACAGGCAAAGATCTGTCTCTTGTGGAACTTACATCTAATCAAGGGAGAAAGTCAGTAAATAAGAAAGCAAATAAATATACAGTACGATTTCAGAGTGTGGTAAGATTCATAAAGGAAATTAAAAGAAAGGAGATATATAAAAAAGTGATTTGAGTTTGGTGGGCTATTTTAGATATGCTGATCCAGAAAGCCCTGTCTGAAGAAATGACATTTGAACCAACACCCAAGGAGCTAAATGTGTGAAGAGCTGGGGGGAAATCACAAATGTATAAGTCAGGGGTTGAAATGAGCTTAACAGTAATGGGACAGAAAGAAGATCAGTGTGTTCAAGTCTAGTGAACACTTGGGAGAATGGTAGAAGATGAGATTGAAGCGGTAAGTACCAATCCTATCAGATAGAACTCTGGAGACCATGAAATATGAGTGCTATTATAGTGCTTTAGGAAGACATCAGAGTTATAATATTTTATTTAAAAATTTTTTTTTAAAGATTTTATTTATTTGAAAGAGAGAGAGAGCACATAAGCAGGGGGAGCGGCAGCCAGAGGGAGAGGGAGAAGCAGGCTCCCTGGCTGAGCAGGGAGTCCAATG
The DNA here is from genome assembly GCF_004348235.1 of Phoca vitulina. Taxonomy (NCBI): domain Eukaryota; kingdom Metazoa; phylum Chordata; class Mammalia; order Carnivora; family Phocidae; genus Phoca; species Phoca vitulina. The sequence goes on along the minus strand of NW_022589772.1, from coordinate 2,186,992 downwards.
TGAGACTCCATCCCAGGACCCTGGGATCATGACCTCAGCCAAAGGCAGACGCTTAACTGACTGAGCTACCCAGGCACCCAGGGTTATAATATTTTAACAAGAGAGTTTTAGTCCTTATATGGAGAATGAATTATAAGAGAGTGCAAAAGCAAAAAGAGGTAACCCAGTCAGGAGGGTATTGCCATAAGGTGTGAGATGTAGGTAGCATGGATACAAGTGAGTAGCTATATGGAATGGTTGGATTTGGATTTTGCTTTACAGTTGGAGTTGACAGGACTTCCTAATGGATTGTGTGTCTTCTAGATTTTTGACTTGAGAAACTGGAGAGATGGAAATCTATGAGATGGGAAAGATAGTAGCATGAGAGTAGTATGGGGAAAGAGGAACAGTGTGGAAGAATAAAATAAACGTAAAGTCTTAGACATTATCAATTTCTATCTCTCTTTTGTATTTTTAGCTTCTCTGATCTCTCCATCATTAGCCTCAGAGCGTGCTAAGTCTTTCCCACCCTAACTCCCCTAACCTTCTCTTAACTCTGCTTCTCTCTTGGAGTATTGCTCTCCTCTTCTTCTTTTCATCAATACATTTCTTGAAATAATCAACACTTATTATCACTACTTGCTCTCACATCATTTCCTCATTTATCATTTGCAATCCAAAGTGTGATACAGAAGTATAAAGATTTGACTTTTTTCTCCTATTTCTTTACTGACATAATGATTACCATGGATCTATACTATGTAGGCACAAGCTCAAGATGCTGATAAGGTCAAGCTCATAGCTGGGTTCCACTTAGTCAGCTTTTTCCTGTGCTGCTGCTGTAGGTGACACTCCAGACTCTAGCCACAGTGGTCTCAGAGACATCTCTGACTGTCCCAAAGGAGGCTGAGTGTAAGTGTACTGATGGACCATCACAAACAAACTGCAGAAGAGGCATACACATGCTCAAAGTATTAATAAGTGACCATCAGCAGGATTTGTTGACCACTTGAGTCCCTGTCAACTCTTAGTAGTTCAGTTCTGTTAAACATTTTGGATTGATTTGTACTGCCTTTGCTCAAGAACACTCCCTCCTTTTTCTTTCTTAATGTGACAGTTCCCCCTTCTGCCTCGGTAACAAGGTAATTCTCGAGAATGACATTACAATTGCATGCTGTTTGCAAACAGCCAGAATGTGTGTTTCATCAAATGTAAGGATAAGGTTAAGTAGAGATGTTCATCATGGTGCAATAAATTTTGTCAAGTGGAACGGACGAGGAAAGTCAGGTTTTTGAAAAGAAACTACGCAGTTAATTCAGGTCCCTCAGATCATACAAAAGTTGTGGAAGTAATAAATTGCTGTATTAACATGTCCACTCTCATTTTTTTTTTATTCAAGTGGTTTTTACATCAGCTTTTTCTCTTACATCAAATTTGAATATATCTCTTCTCAGCGGCAATATCACAGCTCATGAAGTTTATCTGAGGCACAATTACTGCTGATTGAAACTTTGAGAGTAATGATTTTTTCCCCACATAATGTTAATTATTTCCATAATATAATTATGCATTCTGCTTTAGGAACTTTAATGAATATGGGAAGGAGAGATGTGACTTGGAAGTTCATTAGCTATCTAGTTTTCAAGACCTGTTCAGAGGAAGCACAAACTAAACTTATAGTTGAAAGAACACAGGCCTACGAGACCGGGCCCATGGGCACTACCACCTCGGGTCTGTTTGCCCTAGGCTTCCTCTCCTCCATCTTTCTAGGCTTCCATTTTCTCATCTGAAAAATGGAGAAAACAATGCCCATCTTATATTTCTCATGAAGTTGGATTTTCAGAGATAGATACAATTTCAAATATTCTAACTCCTTGACAGGACATTTGTCTTACTTTCTGGCTCACAAAGCGCAGTTACAGCTGATATATGTTGTATAACTAAGGTCGTAGGGAACTAGAAGCTACAATTCAGCCTGGCTTTTATGGCTCTCATTTTATGTGCAATTATTGTTCTCTTTTGTCTTTATGGCTTTTAGGCTCAAGATAAAAGTTCTAAAGCATGAGAGGTGAAAAAGCAGCTATTCACATCTCCTAGTAACCTTCAGTTTGTCATTCCTTTTGCAGTTTTCCAGAGAAATATGGCAGTTGTCAACTCTCACGAAGACTGAGAATATGGTTGAGGGAATCACAGACTTATGGATTTTAGAGTTGGAAAGACCATCTTGCTTTCAGGTGAGTGAAAAGAAGCCCTAAAACAATTCACTCATGGCTGCCCTTCCTGTGTCCTTTGTAAAGGAAGAACAATCGTTGAAGAAAATGGAGGAGGGGATTCTTGGCAGAGAGTGCCAGAGGATAGGAAAAGCTGGCCACTGTTAGGGTTTACATAGGTCCATTACACAGAAAAACAGAAAAGTTGTGTCTCCTGTGGATCCACAGAATCTGGAAGCAGGAACCAAACAAGGGAAGCTAGTGTTCACATGGAGAACTAAGGGGAGCAAGGTAAAGGCCTATTTGGAAAGACAATGATACAACTACTACCTATTAATTTAAGAAAAAATCCCTTTGAGCTATCACACAACAGACTTTAATCTCTAGGAATGCACTTCTGAAAAATAGCCTGACATCAAGATAATGCTTAGTCCAACAAAATTTCATAAGTTTCAGTGGCTGCAAAACTTGATAGGCTTTGTGAGTTGCAGGATTACAATGGTTATGTTAGAATGAGGTGAAGAGGGGCAATCAAAAGTAGGAGACAAGTGGACTCAAGTGAAGGCCAAAAGAAATATATTAAGGGTCACTCAGGACTAATCTTAGAAAATTGAAATTAATTGTGAATGCAGGGAGACTACATTGGTGATGTACAGAGATAAGTAGAATTTGCTCATCTGAACAAAGGTATTCTTCTGACTAGGAAAAGTTCTTGGTGGTGGTAACATTATCAAGTAATGTTTTGATATCCCCAGGATGCCTAAGGTGATGAAGTTATGGTAGTTCATTAATAACTCAATTATGGTTTTCTTTTATTTTTTTATCAGTTGGATGATCATTTAGTTATTCAACAAACATTATATTTATTGAGTTATATATCTGATATAATATAAAAACACTTGCCCTTGAACTTTTCAGCCATAAACACATGTAAAATTGTAATTCACTTGCAAGAAGTTTTACCTTTGAAAATAGACCAAAATTACCCCAAGATGACTAAGTTAAAAATAATCAGGAAGTTGTCTTTTGACACTTTTGCCAGATAGTTATCTTGGGAACTCTGTATTTTAAAGCATCAAATTATTTTCCTATCTATGTGGAAGATAGAAACAGTGCTTCATATGATTTTCCATAAAAATCCAAAGTTTACTCTGGCTATGTTTTGTTGCATGAATCTCTTGGGTACAAGTACTTCATTCTTTGCAATAATGGTTGTTTACTTAGCTATAAGCAGGAGATCTGCTTGAATGTTTTCTCATTGATTTTGTTTTCTACACACCTTCAATTTGTGACGAGAAATGAATTATAATGTGTATGCTGTACCAAAATGGACAGCAATGGCAATCTGATTTATATACACCAGACTATTTCCACTGACAAAACAAATAGAACAATAGAACCAAAATGATAGCAGGAAATTTGTAACGTTATCAATTCGCTCTCGCCACAGTCCATACCTATTCAAAAGATGGATGAATTGCTAACCATTTTAAGGATGTTCAATGAAAAATTCCTTAGTTTCCTTTTGTTATCTGTGCCTAACATTTGTTGCTGACTTCATTAATTATACAGCTAAGGAAAATGTGCAAACTCAAATGTTTTTCTTTTGTATTACAACCGTATGTGTTTAAGTAAATGGAATAAAATAAAGTGCTAACAGGCAGCAATTCCTTAATGTTGAAAATGATTTTAGAGTTTACAACCCTAAAGAGATTCCACCCTCTCCCTGAACAAGCTGGGATGAAGGTACTTTTTACTTAATAACCATCAGTTAGCATCAAATCATGCTGATAGTGTTGTATGGTGACAGTAGCTACGGTTGTGGTAAGCACAGCATAATGTATAGAGTTGTGGAATCATTATGTGGTAAACCTAACACAAATGTAATATTGTGTGTCGACTCTACTTTAATAAAAATGTTTTAAGAATTTCAAAAAGGGATTTTGCTGAAACAACAGCTAATCAGAGTAAGAGTCTTCTGCCAAGCCACTATGGTAGAGTCATCATGATCACACTATCTAGTCCAGGGTAAAGAACAGTATCAAATCACTGAACAAAAATATAATCAGGAGTTGAGCCAAAATACCAGGTTATTGAGAAGAGAAGTTAGAAATCAAGATAGAGTAAGCAGGATAGAAAGATATTAGAGGCACATTCCCAAGTCGAAGTTAAGACAGTTAGGAATCCTAAACTGGAAAGAGAATGAGAGAAAAAATTGTCAATATAGAAAAGAAGGTCCATGAAGGTACGAGTAGTTGTGGTTTGATGGGGGCAGTGGTAAGTTATTTCCTCTGTCTTGATCTTGCATTTCAGATTAACCTTAGCATACTCAAGCATACTTAGCTAGCCATCTTCCCTAGAGAGTTCAGGCAGTGTCCAAAGTGGCAAAACCTCTGACTTTTGATTCATCAGAGTTGGAAAGCATACCCAAGTGACATGTCTACATTTGCTATCAGTTAATTTGGTGAAATATAAAGTCTAGTATGATTTGGCACTCGTCTCTAGACATAACCAAAGTTTTTTTCCATTGTACGTCAAACAGAAGGAGAATAGTTTTTTAATTAATTAATTAATTAATTATTATTTATTTTTTCTCAAAATGGTCTTACCTTGTTTATTAAATGAATGTATTTTTATTTTTATATTTTATTTATTTATTTATTTATTTTTATTATGTTCATTTAACCAACATATAGTACATCATTAGTTTTTGATGTAGTGTTCAATGATTCATTAGTTGCATATAACACCCAGAATAGTTATTTTATTTTTTAATATTATTTTATTATGTTATGTTAATCACCATACATTACATCATTAGTTTTTGATGTAGTGTTCCATGATACATTGTTTGCATATAACACCCAGTCCTCCATTCAATACGTTCCCTCTTTAATACCCACCACCAGGCTAATGCCTCCCCCCACCCTCCTCCCCTCTAGAACCCTCAGTTTGTTTCTCAGAGCCCATAGTCTCTCATGGTTCGTCTCCCCCTCCGATTTCCACCCCCTTTCATTTTTCCCTTCTTACTATCTTCTTCTTTTTTTTTTTTTGTTTGTAACATATAATGTATTATTTTTTTCAGAGGTACAGGTCTGTGATTCAACAGACTTACACAATTCACAGTGCTCACCATAACACATACCCTCCCCAATGTCTATCACCCAGCAACCCCATCCCTCCCACCCCCCACCACTCCAGCAACCCTCAGTTTGTTTCCTGAGATTATGTTTTCATTTTGTGTTCCATGCATTTTAAATTTTCAACTTTTTGAGGAAGCTCCATACTGTTTTCCAGAGCGGTTGCACCAGCTTGCATTCCCACCAACAGTGTAGGAGGGTTCCCCTTTCTCCACATCCCCACCAACATCTGTCATTTCCTGACTTGTTAATTTTAGCCATTCTGACTGGTGTGAGGTGGTATCTCATTGAGGTTTTGATTTGGATTTCCCTGATGCCGAGTGATGTTGAACACTTTTTCATGTGTCTGTTAGCCATTTGGATGTCTTCTTTGGAAAAATGTCTGTTCATGTCTTCTGCCCATTTCTTGATTGGATCATTTGTTCTTTGGGTGTTGAGTTTGATAAGTTCTTTATAGATTTTGGATCCTAGCCCTTTATCTGATATGTCATTTGCAAATATCTTCTCCCATTCTGTCAGTTGTCTTTTGGTTTTGTTGACTGTTTCTTTTGCTGTGCAAAAGCTTTTTATCTTGATGAAGTCCCAATAGTTCATTTTTGCCCTTGCTTCCCTTGCCTTTGGCAATGTTTCTAGGAAGAAGTTGCTGTGGCTGAGGTCGAAGAGGTTGCTGCCTGTGTTCTCCTCTAGGATTCTGATGGACTCCTGTCTCACATTGAGGACTTTCAACCATTTTGAGTCTATTTTTGTGTGTGGTGTAAGGAAATGGTCCAGTTTCATTCTTCTGCATGTGGCTGTCCAATTTTCCCAACACCATTTGTTGAAGAGACTGTCTTTTTTCCATTGGACATTCTTTTCTGCTTTGTCGAAGATTAGTTGACCATAGAGTTGAGGGTCCATTTCTGGGCTCTGTATTGTGTTCCACTGGTCTATGTGTCTATTTTTGTGCCAGTACCATACTGTTTTGATGATCACAGCTTTGTAATAGAGCTTGAAATCCAGAAAGGTGATGCCACCAGCTTTGCTTTGCTTTTTCAACCTTCCTCTGGCTATTCGGGGTCTTTTCTGGTTCCATACAAAGTTTAGTATTATTTGTTCCATTTCTTTGAAAAAAGTGGATGATATTTTGATAGGGATTGCATTAAATGTGTAGATTGCTCTAGGTAGCATTGACATCTTCACAATATTTGTTCTTCCAATCCATGAGCATGGAACGTTTTTCCATTTCTTTGTGCCTTCCTCAATTTCTTTCATGAGTGCTTTATAATAAAGTTTTCTGAGTACAGATTCTTTGCCTCTTTGGTTAGATTTATTCCTAGGTATCTTATGGTTTGGCGTGCAGTTGTACATGGGATCGACTCCTTAATTTCTCTTCCTTCTGTCTTGTTGTTGGTGTGTAGAAATGCCACTGATTTCTGTGCATTGATTTTATATCCTGCCAATTTAGTGAATTCCTGTATGAGTTCTAGCAGTTTTGGGGTGGAGTCTTTTGGGTTTTCCACATAAAGTATCATATCATCTGCAAACAGTGAGAGTTTGACTTCTTGTTTGCTGATTTGGATGCCTTTTATTATTTATTTATTTATTTATTTATTTATTTATTTATTTATTTTTGTTGTCTGATTGTTGTGGCTAGGACTTCTAATACTATGTTGAATAGCTGTGATGATAGAGGACATCCCTGCTGTGTTCCTGACCTTAGGGGGAAAGTTCTCAGTTTTTCCCCATTAAGAATGATATTCGCTGTGGATTTTTCATAGATGGCTTTTATGATATTGAGGTATGTACCCTCTATCCCTATACTCTGAAGAGTTTTGATCAAGAAAGGATGCTGTACTTTTTCAAATCCTTTTTTTGCATCTATTGAGAGGATCATATGGTTCTTGTTCTCTCTTTTATTAATGACCTGAGCCAAAGGCAGACGCTTAACTGACTGAGCCACCCAGGTGCCCCTGGCTTGATGTTATCTTAATCTGTCATTTTTAGACTCTTACTAATCTTATGTATTCATCTGCAAAATGTTTTGTCTAGTGAGCCAGTTTATTATACAATAAAAGTAAAGCTCTAAGCAGATGTTCTGTATTCTGTCCCCACTTATTACCATTGCGACTCTGGATAAGTCAACTAATTGTTTAGAGCTTCAGTTTATTCATTTTTTAAATGGGAGTAATAATAACAAAATGTGTGGTAATTTGCATGTCAAATGAAGAGGATGCTGACGATGTTGATGAGGACAATAATAATTGAAAGCTTTTTGCAAATTGTAAGTGATAGTATTGTTGCTATTTTATTCTTAGGTATTTAAAGATTTCCCTTCTTTTACTAGTGTGTTGATAATATGGCAATTGTTGATTGAGAGAGAGAAATTAATTACTAGAGTATAAGATATAATGTCAGTTTCTATAGAATCCACATGATTCCATAGACAAATAAGTGAATGTAATATTGCAGGGTACTGGCTGAACTACCTGGATGGGCTTTGGGATAGGAAGGAGAAATTGGAACTAAATGAAAATACAAATTAAGTGGGTCTATAACTGGTTGAATGACCCTAGAGAAAGATAAATAAAGAGTTGATATTAACCTAGAGAGAGAAGTTTCCTTTAGAATGACTCTATGTACTTTTTACTAATGATTGGGATGGGGATATTCATGACATGATAATTAAGTATGTGGAGGGATAGCTCAGATTCAGAATCTCAAGAGACCATAAGAGTCTGAACTTATGGACTGAAACTATCAAAATGAAATTTGGTAGGGAAAAATGTAAAGATCTTCAATTTGTTTCTTATCCTAACTGTTCAAGTACAGAATGAATATGACATAGCTAAAGAGTAGGAGGTAAGAAAAAGGTCTGGGTGTTTGAATTGACTATAGATACTGAGTAATGAGGTAGCTAGGGAAAGCTAATATGAAGAACCCAGAACATCAGAGTTCCTTGAAGCCTGGGACATTTGGGGGAATGGTGTAGTAGGGTTACCTTTCTGCTACATAGTAAGACTATGTAGACTAACTCTGCTTCTTTCTGCTCTTCTTTCATTCTCCTGTATTTCCACATTGGGGTTGAAAGAGAAACTGGCATAAGATTCAGGAGAACTCTGGGGTGCCTGGGTGGCTCAGTTGTTTAAGCATCTGACTCTTGGTTTCTGCTCAGGTCATGATCTCAGGGTCTTGGGATTGAGCCCCACATCAAGCCCTGTGTTGGGCGCTGCGCTCTGTGGGGAATCTGCTGAGGATTCTCTCCCTCTCCCTCTGCCCCTCCCCCGTGCTATGCTCTCTCTCTCTCTCTTTCTCTAAAATAAATAAATAAATCTTTTAAAAAAACTCAGGAGAAGTTGGAGGGAATTTCACCCAAGTTTAATAAAAGCCAGAATATATGGTCATCTTTATTATGTAGGGGGTATGTAACATATATTAATAAAGCTTGTGTTCTTTGATATCAACATTAAGTCTCATCAGATTATGTGATTTCATTGTGTAAGCTACTAATGTCTGTTAAAAAATAAAAACAAATGCAGGCTCATGTAATTCTGAGGAAAAGAAGGTTCCACTGCATTCAAGTTCTCCTAACATAGAACTTATTTTTGATTTTACCTTTCCTTCTATATTAGTTAGGGTTCTCCAGAGAGAAATTATTTTAAGGAATCAGCTCACATGATTGTGGAAGCAAGTCCAAAATCTGCAGGGTAAGACAGCGGACTGGAGACCCAAGGAAGAGCTGCAATCTGAATGCAAAGGCAGTCTGTTGGCAGAATTCCTTCTTCCTCAAGGAAGTCAGTCTTTGTTATATGAAGGCCTTTAAATAATTAGATGAGGCCCACTCACATTACAGAAGATAATCTACTTTATTGAAATCTACAAATTTAAATGTTAATCTCATCCCAAAAAACATCTTCTCAGAAACATCCAGAAGAATGTTTGACCAAATATTTGGGCACTATTGTGCAGCCAAGTTGACACATAAAATTAGCCATCGTGCCTTATTTGTTTCAAAGTCCTAAAGCTCTTATGCTTAAATCCTTAAGTTTCCTACCTGAGTAAGACATACAAAATCACTTGATGGATATGACTGGAATTGAAGGCATGACATGGAAGAAGAATTAATGAAACCCCCTTTAGGACACACTGTAAAACCTCAGATTCAGACGGCAGTTTGTCACTTCATTCAATAAAATATTTTTGAGCACCTAAAATGTGCCAGTCCAGGACTGTGCTCTACACTGAAGATGCTATGGAGAGCAAAACAGGCATGGCCCCTACCCTTATGGAGTTATAGTTTGGTAAACTAAAGCAACCAGATATTAACTGAAGGATCATATAGATACATGTAGTACTTTGAAATAGTTTGATGAAACCTCAGTCTGGATGGTTCAGAAATGAAATTTGAGCTGAAATATGGATGATTAGAAGTTAACTAAGCAAAAGGAGAACCAACATGTGGTAACACTTGTATGAGGAGGGAGCATGGTGAATATGAGAGTCTGAGGGGTTAGTGTGGTTAGGGAAGAACGAGTAAGAGAGAACATGATTCAAATGAGAATGTAAGTGTACTTAGGGATGAGGTCATAGGAGGTCTTGATGAGCATATTAAGGAATTTTGCCTTTATCCCAAGTGTTACAGGAAAGCACTAAAGACTTTTTAGCAAAGGGAAGACATAATCAGATTTTCTTTCAAACACCTCATTCTGAGTGTGGAGAACAGTCTGGAGGGAGAGAAGAATGGATGAGGATTAGACCAATTAATAAGTTAATGATTTTTAGGGCAGGAGAAGATGAAAGCATAGGCTACAGAGTTAGTGGTAGACATAGAAAGTAGTAGACGGATTGTAGAGATATTTAAGTGGACTTGGTGATGGATTGAGTATATGGGGTAAAGGAGAGAGAGTGCTGAACTGAATAGATGGTGATATCACTTGGAAGTTTAAGTGGCACATAAATAGGACTAGGTTGGGGAGGCAAAAGAAGAGTATCAGGTATTTGTTTATATTTTTGAGGTGCCACTGAGACATCTGAAAAAGAGTATACATGAAACTGTTGGGTATACTGGCTTGGAACACAGAGGAGAGATTTGTTCTAGAGACAAAATTTTGAGTAATTTTCCTACAGGTGGAAAATATTTCAGCAGTTTTGCTCTCTTCATTTTCTTAATGACAAAAATCAAGAAATAGGGGTACTTGGGTGGCTTAGTCAGTTAAGCGTCTGCCTTCGGCTCCGGTCATGATCCAAGGGTCCTGGGATCAGGCCTCGAGTTGGGCTCTCTGCTCAGCAGGGAGTCTGCTTCTCCCTCTCCCTCTGCCATTCCCCCTGCTTGTGCTTTCTCACTCTCTCTCTCTGTCAAATAAATAAATAAAATCTTTAAAAAAAGAAAAATCAAGAAATAGGTGGATTGACTTGTCCAAAGTTACACAGCTTAAACAGCCTTCATTGAGACTATGTCTTTTGAATCCATACATGGTAAATAAATGCATATACCTATCATATTTTTTTTAATTTTAAGAATCTAGCTCACACTTCAGGGGTGGATAAAGTTTAAGGAGGGCACATGTTGTGATGAACACCTGGTGTTGTAAGTGATGAATCACTAAATTCAACTCCTGAAACCAATATTATACTATATGTTAACTAACTAGAATTTAATACTTCAAAAAACAAAATAAGTAAAATAATCTTTTCACCAGGAATGAAGTATAAATTAAGTAGTAGAATGCCTCTTTTATAGTTTTCAGAGTGCAGATCCTTTACCTCTTTGGTTAGGTTTATTCCTAGGTATTTTATGGTTTTTGGTGCAATTGTAAATGGGATTGATTCCTTAATTTCTCTTTCTTCTGTCTCATTGTTAGTGTATAGAAATGCAATTCATTTCTGTGTATTAATTTTATATCCTGCCACTTTGTTAAATTCCTGTGTGAGATCTAGCAATTTTTTGGATGAATGGATAAAGACGATGTGATATATATATATATATACACACACACACATACACACACATACATACAGTGGAATATTATATACAATGGAATATTACTCAGCCATCAAAAAATGAAATCTTACCATTTGCAACGATGTGGATGGAACTAGAGGGTATTATGCTAAGCAAGTCAATCAGAGAAAGACAATTATATTATTTCACTCATGTGTGGAATTTAAGAAACAAAACAGAGGATCATAAGGGAAGGGAGGGAAAAATAAGATGAAATTAGAAGGGAGACAAACCATAAGAGACTCCTAACCATAGGAAACAAACTGAGGGTTACTGGAAGGGTGGTGGGTGGGGGGATGGGGTAACTGGGTGATGGGCATTAAGGAGGGCACGTGATGTAATGAGCACTGGGTGTTATATACAATTGATGAATCACTGAACTCTAACTCTGAAACTAATAATATACTATATGTTAATTGAATGTAAGTAAACTAATAAAATTTTTGAAAAAGAATTCCTCTTTTTATAATGTAACATATTGATCCTATACTAAGCTGTATAATAGATAAGAACCTTCTACCATGAAAACTATAGGTTTTTTTTTTTTTGTCACTAAAATAATCATGTCACTAGCTTTGGAATTAGGCTGTCTAAATGAAAACACAAATCATTTCACATTATCTGACATAAATTAACCCCAGGGGAAATCTCTTCAAATGGAATTTTTTAGGTTTCTTTGAACTGACTCTTGTAATTTCCTAGGAGAGAAAAAATGAATAGTGAAATCTACCTATAGAAGAATTATTTAATTATACACCCATCTGCTCAATATCTTGACCTATGCAATTTGTTTTGAGATGAGAATGCTTGTTTTTCCCCTTAGCTTGAGAATATAATCACATTATAAATTCCACAGTTTTAATATCAATAAATGTATTAGCTATTTGCTGAGTAACCAACATTGTGTTCGCTATTATGAATAATTACAAAAAATCGAAACCAAATAAAAACCTATGACATGGCTCTTGTACTTAATGTCTGTTTAAATTATGGGTTATATGAGGTGATACTTTGATGAAAAATTAAGAGTAATCTGTAAATATATATTCTAAAACCTAATAAGTGGTATTGACTCTCCATTCTATTGAAATTCCCAGAAGGGAGATTACCCTCTCATCTCTAGCAATTGTAGATGGCTTGATAGAGGAAGGGGGACTGGAGCTAGACAGGAAAAGAAGAGTTGGCAGTTTTAGTCTCATTGTCTCCTTGCCCTCATACCCTGTAAGAGAAACTAGCCCATCAATATTTTGTACTATATGTCTCTTCTGTCTCTCACCCTACCTGGCCACTTGGTTGGCTATTTGATCCATGATGAATCCATAGACTGTTTAGTGACTTATTTAATTGTGGACTAATGCAAAAGAGATGAGCTGGGTCAACCAGATCCCTGGACTCTGAATTTTCACTTAAGAAATATAGAGAGACTGATATTATTAGTAGTAGAGGTCTTGATGTATAGGACAGTAAAGGAGGCCATAATGGCCATTTCCAAGGCAAACATATAAGAAGCAGAAAATATAAGGGGGCAGAAATTTTGAGGAAGCAGAAAAGCCTATTTGATAGAAAAAAGAAAAAAGAGTAAATGCACAGGGTGATGTTGAAAGTAGCAGATGAGAAGTAGAATGACCGTTATAACCCATGAGAGATAAATGGAGAGAATTGCCAATTTTTAGAGATTCCCCAGTTGTTAGAGCCTTCCAAGTTACAATGTTAATTTTAGTGTACATATTTCCTTACAGTAAATTCCCCACTGCTTTATTTCTATTAATTGGATAAGCTACATAAAGAATCTAATTAGAATAGAAAGTTTGGATTGAGATGAATAGAGAGGAGGGGCATTTCAAGTGGGAAGGACTAGCACATGCCAAAGGAGGGAATAATGAGTATAGTATGTTAGAGAGCCTGATGATCATGCTGGCAAGTGTTAGAGATACTAGTTGGAGGAGTGATAATATAAGATTAGATATATAGGATGAGCCCAAATTCTGGTGGCATCACAGAATCAGTTGAATAATTTGGTTGAGAGCTTATAGGCTGTATAGTAGCCTACCCAGTGTTGGAAGATGGCTAATTTAGAAGATGAATTGGTTGGAGCAATGGTGCTAGCTCAGAAAATATTGTAGCAATTCAGGCACAAGGTAAAATATGGTCCACAATGGTAAATATGTGGCAGGCATTCCTCTGTTTCCCATTCCCAGGCCATGATACATTGCTAATTGATTATGGCATTCTTCACCTGGTGAGCATGGGTGGTACCTTAGCATCATTTTCTGAATGGTCCTCCAAGCAGTGAATGGCCTTTGGTTGGAGTTATCAAGCAAAATGAAATTTATTTGCAGCCACTGGACTGGCACATTTTACTATTTTGGAAAAAAGAGTTTTGATAGTAAATCTAAGCCTACAGAGTATCTATGTATATCCTGGGCCCTTTGTTTCTCTGCATATAGAGCTCAAATCTCGCTATATCAAACAATAAGGAATGGTTCAATGGTTTGTAGCAGAATGTACTTGTTTGAAATACTATTCTAGTAAGTAGAACATTAATGGAGTGTGGGAATTTTTAGTCGTTAGGTTTTAGTTATATTAATAGAAATCATTTAAAATGGGCAATCCATACAGTTTTTACTTCTTAGGACACCTTTTACTATAAACATTCATAAACTCGTAATAGTAATTGTGCTTTTGATATATGAGTTAATTGAAAAAATACATAAAGATAGATAACTATAGTGACCTTAGTGAGCCTTCTTAGAAGTTTATCTTTTGTTCATTACAAAAGCATATATTTTTTCAACTTCGAGTTAATACACAGAAATGGCTTACATGTTTATTCTGCTTACTAACACTGTTTGGTGCATGCAGTCTCAGAGCCACAGCAGAGAAACATTGAATAAATATATGTTCCCCAGAGAGCTTTGAGATCAAATCTGAGTGATGAACAAATGGGGAGGCAGGGCCACATGAACTCTGGGTTGTGAGAAGAGGCCAACAGAAAGACCACAGGTGAAGTTTTTCCTGAAGAAGAGTACAACATATCTGCCTTTAAGTGGTACCCTAACTTTTCCCTGCTTGTCCTGGAAAATCTTGTCACACCTCCTCTGTTTCTGGCTAATTAAAATGTATGGGCATGATTATAGTCTAATAGCTTAATCCTCTAGATCCTTTTACTCAATAAATCTCAATTTTTCATGTATTAGCAGGAGTGGGTTTGGGAAAAGTCCTGGCAGACATGAGATGGGGAGACAGAATGAGGAAACCAGCCATGTCATGTCATGTATTCCATTTATAGACAATGCTTGGTCTTCTTAGGCATTTGCAAGCTCTGTTTAAAACTGTACACTTGGGACACCTGGGTGGCTCAGTCGGTTAAGCATCTGCCTTCGGCTCAGGTTGGGATTTCAGGGTCCTGGGATCGAGTCCCACATTGGGCTCCCTGCTCGGCGGGGAGCCTGCTTCTTCCTCTTCCTCTGCCTGCCACTCCCCCTGCTTGTGTTCTCTCTCTCTCTCTCTCTCTCTCTCTCTGTGTCAAATAAAAAAATAAATAAAATCTTAAAAAAAAACTGTACACTCTTTCCATCTCCTTTATCCATAAACTCCACTGCTGCCAATGAGTCTACAACTCATATTCCAAACCATTGACCTAAATTGTCTTAAAATTATCTGGGGCTTTTTTCTTTCCTGATTCTGCTATGCAAACATTTGAATTAAGTAAAAATTACTGACAATTTAAAGACAGCAAAGTTTACTACTGCATGTTATAGTGGATGTTCTATTTTAAAGAAAATCATTTTCTGGAGTGCCATAGCTAGCTAGATCAAGGATCAGAGGTCTAATTCAGCAAAGACCAGACCACAACCAGACAAATAATAAAAGCAAATTGTGACTTAAGCATCTTAGGAAAGAAAACAACATGTAACTAGAAAAAAAGACAAAGTAGGAATGGGGTTAGCTGAAAAATAAATTGGAATAGTATAAATGTGAATTCAAAGTATTACCTTGTATAAAAGTCAGAGATTCACATAAGCCTAGGATGAGGGCCCTCATAGAACCAGGATGTTTTTGCATAAACTGAGGCAAAAAAAAAAAAACGTCATATATTTTGGCTGAAGGTATTTATTACTTTAGAGACCAAAGAAAAGTAAAGCTCTAGCACATAAGACTACATATGGAAACAGAATGGAATTCAGGATGACACTTTGGATAGCTAGTTAGACCTGGACCTGGGATAGATACAAGGGATATGTGATTAAATGCATTTGTTCATTGATCAGGTAAAAATAAGCATGTGCCAGACACTTTGGGGTGTTCTCAGACTATAGACATCATCCTTGGGTTCAAGGAGTCTAGAAAGACAAATGAACGTGTCACAAAAATGATTATAATATGTCTCAGTTTCCTCATTAAAGAAATATTTATTGAACACCTACTATATGCCAGGCACCATGTTATTCCATAGGGATATAAGGTATAGTGATGAGTAAGACAGTCATGACTCTCATCCTTATAGAGCAAGGAGTATAGCATGTTATCATAGAAAATTCTTGTGTATTAAAGAAGGTTCTAGAATTAAGGAGATACACATAAAACTTAACTACTAAGCCTTAAGTGGCTTGCCTATTCAGTTCCTAAGTTTGTGTAATTTCTTACCACCAAAAGTAAAAATCCATTTACATATGCATCCATCCTTTCCTTCTTCTTTCCTGTTATAATAGAAATATCTCTAAAACTACCTTGCCAAGTACTCTTGCCCACTCTGGAGAAAAATTAGACTCTGTTGCCATCAAGGCTATATTGCCAAGGAATAGAAGGAAGAAGTGAGAAAAGGTCAGTGTTTGTTAGGATGTCATCACCTTGTAAAGAAACTCTAATCCTGAGCTTTTAGGGGTCATTGTTGATGTGCTGAAGAGAATAGACAATATAACGAACTTTAAGTAAAAGGAGGCAATATTATCTCCCAAACTAAAAGCATGAATATTACTAGTATGTATGTGATTTGGCTCCTCTTGGGCTTTCGGCTCTATTTAGAGTATAATTATTTGGTGTAAAGCAAAGTATAATGATCAAAACAATAGAGTGGGGTTTCTTAAACAATCTGCTACTGCATGTTTGGGTTCTTAACTTTGGAATCAGAAGAGTTCCAGATTAGATGTATTGTATTAAGGGCAAAAGGACGGGTTAGTAGACCCATGGTACTAGTTAAAACTGGCACTTTGTAAAGATGAGATCGTGGTTGAACCCGCTCATCTCTTATTAATTTGGTGATGCTACAGACCTATTTGAAGACCAGAGAAAGCCAGAGGTTTGAAGCTGTGACAGCTCAAAACTAATGAGACTGAAATTGATAGATGCTATGAGTCAGTCCTTAATTTTATTATCAATGCTTACCATAGCAGCAGGCCTCTCTGATGTGATCTGATTTGAATTCCAGTCACCACCAAAAGGCCTCCCATATACTTTTGACATCCCCAAATCCTGAGAGGTCACCTTTAAAATGAACTAACATAACAGGAAATTTTCCTCTTCATTATTAGATGGGCTCAAAACCTAGGAACATGGGGATTTAAATGGGATGGGATAGAAGAATGAGAAGGAATTTTTGGGTGGGAAGCATTGTCAAGGAAGATAAAGCAGTTTACAGGGTTATAGTGGGGGGTCTTTGAACAGCATTGTCAAGTTGTAGAGTGCTAATTCAGGATGGCCAAAAGGCATCAGGAGGCATATCTAGAAAAATGTTGCTATAGCTGATGCTGAAGAATTTACTGTCTGAGGGGCGCCTGGGTGGCTCAGTTGGTTAAGCGTTGGCCTTCAACTCAGGTCATGATCCCAGGGTCCTGGGATCAAGCCCCATGTTGGGCTTCCTGCTTGGTGGGGAGCCTGCTTCTCCCTCTCCCTCTGCCTCTGCCTCTCCCCGTTTGTGCTTGCTCTCATGCTCTCTGTCAAATAAATGAATAAATAATCTTAATAAAAAGTCGTGTTCTCTTCTAGGATTTTTACGGTTTCCTATCTCACATTTAGGTCATTCATTTATTTTGAATTTATTTTTGTGTATGGTATAAGAAAGTGGTCCAGTTTCATTCTTTTGCATGTTGCTGTCTGGTTTTCCGAACATCATTTGTTGAAGAGACTTTTTCTCATTGCATATTCTTTCCTGCTTAATCAAAGATTAATTAACCATATAGTTACGGGTTCATTTCTGGGTTTTCTATTCTGTTCCATTGATCTATGTGTCTATTTTTGTGCCAGTACCATACTGTCTTGATGACTACAGCTGTGTAATATAGCTTGAAGTTCAGATTGTAATGCCTCCAGCTTTTCTTTTCTTTTTCAAGATCGCTTTGGCTATTCAGAGACTTTTGTTGTCCCATAAAAACTTTTGGATTGTTTGTTCTAGGTCTGTGAAAAATGCTATTGGTATTTTGATGGGGACTGCATGAAATCTGTAGATTGCTTTGTGTAGTACAGACATTTTAATAATGTTTATTCTTATGATCCATGAGCATGGGATGTCTTTTCATTTCTTTGTGTCCTCTTCAGTTTCTTTCATCAGTGTTTTATAGTTGTCAGAGTACAGATCTTTCACCTCTTTGGTTAGGTTTATTCCTAGGTATCTTATAATTGTGGTGTAATTATAAATGGGATTTTTTTCTTAATTTCTCTTTCTGCCGCTTCATTATCAGTGTATAGAAATGCAACAGGTACCTGTACCTTGGTTTTGTATCCTGTGACTTTACTGAATTCATGTATCAGTTTTAGCAACTTTTTGGTGGAGTCTTTTGGGTTTTCTATATGGAGTATCACGTATCTGCAAATAATGAAAGTTTGACTTCTTCCTTGCAGATTTGGATGCTTTTTATTTCTTTTTTTGTCTGATTGCTGTGGCTAGGATTTCCAGTAGTATGCTGCATAAAAGTGGTGAGAATGCACATCTGTGTCTTGTTCCTGACCTTAAGAGAAAAGCTCTTAGATTTTCCCCATAGGATGATCAATTTTTTTAAAAAGCAGGAAATAATAAGTGTTGGGGAGGACATTTAGTGATTGGAAACTTGCACACTGTTAGTTGGATTGTAAAATAGTACAGCCTCTATAGAAACCAGTATAGAGTTTCCTCAAAAAATTAAAAATAGAACTACCATATGATCCACTTCTAGGTATGTATCCAAAGGAATTAAAATCAGGATTTCAAACAGTATTTTTTTTGCACAGCCATAATCATTTGTAGCAGCATTATTCATAATAGCCAAGATGTGGGAAAAATCTAAATGTCCATCAATGGACATTATGAGATATCTAATAATCAAACTCATAGAAACAGAAAGTAAGTTGGTGGTTGCCAGGGGCTGTGGGAAGAGGGAAATGGAAAGCTGTTGTTCAATGGGTCTCAGTTATGCAAGGAAAAAAGGTTCTAAAAATCTTCTATACAACAACAATGCTTTGGCTGGTAAATATTCTACTTTGGATTTGATGACATTTCATTGCATATCCCTTCTCTGAATATGTAGTGCATTTTTAAAGAGTGCCTGGATTGAAAATTCACTCATTGATAAGAGACTGTGAGCAGTATATTATAGGGTGCAACAATTGTATAATGTGCTCACTGTGGTGAATGTAATAAAGAAAGACTTTATAGAACTATTGCTATCTAATTATGTTTCATCAGAGCCTACAAAGTGTCTACAGAGCTCTGGCTCTTATTCGGAAAAGCCAGCTAAACCGTAACAAGTGCCAAGAAAATTAAAGCCTTCTGTCTTAGGAACACACACGTGGAGCCCATATGTTGGAAAACTGGTCTGAGTTTTGTTTACCATAATCAATTACTTTGCAACACTTAAACATGGGATTTAGGAAGGATTCTGAAGCAACTAAACCAAGGGTTTCTCATAAAATTTATTAGTTAATATCTTTATGGAATAATATACCCAAATTTTACTTAAGAGTTTACAAGTTTAATGTTGACAGCAGTGTTTCTCTCTTTTTTGTGGATATCAAAAAGTTTTTATTTTCTTTCCAGCATTACTGAAACTTTTTAACCTCTTAATTTTTAATTGTACATTCCAATATTGCTAAATATATGCATATTGTTGTATAGAAGATTTTTAGCATCAGCTATAGCAACATTTTTCTAGATATGCCTCCTGAGACAAGGGAAAAAAAAGCAAAAATAAACTATTGGGACTTCATCAAAATAAAAAGCTTCTGCACAGTAAAGGAAATAATCAACAAAACTAAAAGGCAACCTATGGAATGGGAAAAGATATTTGCAAATAGCATATCTGATAAAAGGTTGGTATCCAAAATATATAAAGAACTTATACAACTCCATACCAAAAAACCAAATAATTCAATTAAAAATGGGCAGAAGACATGAACGGACATTTCTTCAAAGACTTACAGATCGCCAACAGACACATCAAAAGATACTCAACATCACTTTTCATCAGGGAAATGCAAATTAAAACTACAATGAGACATCACCTCACACTTGTCAGAATGGCTAAAATCAACATAAGAAGCAACAGGTATTGGAGAGGATGTGGAGAAAAAGGAACCCTCTTACACTGTTGGTGGGAATGTAAACTTTGGTGCAGTGATTGTGGAAAACACTATGAAGTTTCCTCAAATAGTTAAAAATAGAACTACCCTACGATCTAGTAATCACACTACTGGGTATTTACACAAAGAATACAACAACACTAATTTAAAGAGACACATGCACCCCCACATTTATAGCAGCATTATCTAAAATAGCCAGATTATGGAGACAGCCTATGTGTCCGTCCACTGATGAATAGATAAATAAGTGGTATATATACAATAGAATATTATTCAGCCATAAAAAGAATGAAATCTTGGCATTTGCAACAACATGGATGGAGCTGGAGAGTATAGTGCTAAGTGAAATAAGTCAATCAGAGAAAGATAAATACCATATGATTTCACTCATATGTGGAATTTAAGAAACAAGTCAAGGGAAAAAAAGAGAGACAAATCAAGAAAAAAAAAGACTAATATAGAACAAATTGATGGCTACCAGAAGAAGGGCAGTG
The DNA here is from genome assembly GCF_004348235.1 of Phoca vitulina. Taxonomy (NCBI): domain Eukaryota; kingdom Metazoa; phylum Chordata; class Mammalia; order Carnivora; family Phocidae; genus Phoca; species Phoca vitulina. Next base: position 2,166,642 of record NW_022589772.1, on the reverse strand, counting down.
TGTGATGAGTTAAACAGGTGATGGGGATTAAGGAGTGCACTTGTTGTGATGAGCACCAGGTGATGTATAGAATTATTGAATCAGCATATTGTACAACTGAAACTAATATAACACTGTGTTAGCTGGAATTAAAATAAAAACTGAAGAAAGTGGTCATCTTTAGCATTATGCTCTAGTTCCATCCATGTCACTGCAAATGCCAAGATTTCATTCTTTTTTATGGCTGAATAATAATGCTAAGTGAAATAAGTCAGTCAGAGAAAGACAAATACCATATGATTTCACTCATGTGGAATTTGAGAAACAAAACAAATGAGCAAGGAGAAAAGACAGAGACAAACCAAGAAACAGGCTTTTTAAATATTTCAATATCTTATTTAAATTCTAGTTAATGTATATAGTAAAATTGGTTTCAAGTGTAGAATTTAGTGATTCATCACTTACATATAACACCCAGTGCACATTAGAAGTGTCCTCTTTCAATACAAATCAAAACCACAATGAGATACCACCTCATGCCAGTCAGAATGGCTAAAATTGACAAGTCAGTAAACAACTAATGTTGGCAAGGATGGGGAGAAAGGGGAACCCTCTTACACTCTTGGTGGGAATGCAAGCTGGTACAGTCACTCTGGAAAACAGTATGGAGGTTCCTCAAGAAGTTAGTAATAGAACTACCCTCTGACCCAGAAATTGTACTACTAGGTATTTACCCCAAAGATACAAATGTATTGATCTGAAGGGGCACCTGCACCCCAGTGTTTATAGCAGCAATGACCACAATAGCCAAAGTATGGAAAGAGCCCAGATGTCCATCAACAGATGAATGGATAAAGAAGATGTGGTATATATATATATATATATATATATACACACACACACACACACACACACACACACACACACACATACATACAGTGGAATATTACTCATCAGAAAGGATGAGTACTTACCATTTACATCAATGTGGATGGAACTGGAGGGTATTATGCTAAGCAAAATAAGTTAATCAGAGAAAGACAATTATCATATGGTTTCACTCATATGTGGAATATAAGAAACAGCGCAGAGTATCATAGGGGAAGGAAAGAAAAACTGAATGGGAAGTGATCAGAGAGGGAGACAAACCATGACAGACTCTTAACTATAGGAAACAAACTGAGGGTTGCTGGAGAGGAGGTGGGTAGGGGGATGGGGTAATTGGGTGATGGGCATTAAGGAGGGCATGTGATGTGATGAGCAATGGGTTTTATACAAAACTGATGAATTATTGAACACTACATCTGGAACTAATGATGTACTATATGTTGGATAATTGAATTTAAATTAAAAAATAAATAAAAATTAAAAAAACAAGTGTCCTCCTTAATACCCATCACCTATTTAGCCCATCCCCCACCTAACCCTCTCCATCAAACCTCAGTTTGTTCTCTATAGTTAGAGTCTCTTATGGTTTGCTTCCCTCTCTCTTTTTTCCCTCTGTTCATCTGTTTTGAAGAAACAGACTCTTAACTATAGAGAACAAACTGTTGGTTATCGGAGGGGAGGTGGGTGGGGGTTTGGGTGAAATAGGTGATGGGGATTAAGGAGTGCACTTGTCAGGATGAGCACTGGGTGGTGTATGGAAGTGTTGAATCACTATATTGTACACCTGAAAGTAATATAACACTGTATGTTAACTAACTGGAATTAAAATAAAAACTTAAAGTGGTCATCCTAATAGGTATGAGGTTTTCACTTCCCTGATAGTGATATTAAGCATTATTTCATATGCTTATTTGTCATTTGTATGTGATATTAAGCATTATTTCATATGCTTATTTGTCATTTGTATATCTTTGGAGAAGTATTTATTCAAGTCCTTTGCCTATTTTTTAAAAAGATTTACTTCTTTATTTTAGAGAGAGAGAGTGCACGAGCATGGGGAGAGACAGAGGGACAGAGAGAGGGGAAGCAGACTCCCTGCTGAGTGGGGAGCGCAACCCGGGGCTCGATCTTAAGGCCCCGAGATCATGACCTGAGCCGAAACCTAGAGTCAGACACTTAACTGACTGAGCCACCCAGGTGCCCCATCCTTTGCCCATTTTTTAATTGGACTATTTGGATTTTTTGTTTGTTACTGAATTATAGAAGTTCTTGTATTTTCTGGAGATTTACCTCTTATCTGATATATGTTTTGCAAATGTTTTCTCCCATTCTGTATGTTGCTTTTCACCCTGTTGATTGTTTCTTCGCTGAACATAAAGGTTTTTAAATTTGATATAGTCTTATTTGTTAGTTTTGCTTTTGTTGCCTATGTTACGGTGTCACCCAAGAAATGATTGCCAAGTCCAATGTCATGAAGCTTTTCCCCTATGTTTTCTTTCTAGGAGTGTTATAGTTTCATGTCTTATGTTTCAGTCTTTCATCCATTTTGAGTTAATTTTTTGTATGGTGGAAAATAAGGAGATCCATCTCATTCTTTTGTATGGAGACATCTAGTATCCCAACACCATTTGTTGAAGTGAAAGTGCTTTCCACATTGTATATAGTCTTGGCACCCTTGTTAAAGATCATTTGACCATATACATGAAGGTTTATTTCTGGATACTCTATTATGTTCTATTTGTCTATATGTCTGTCTTTATGCCAACACCATACTGTATTTTCTTGTTTTATTGAGATATAATTGACATACACAACTGTATTAAGTTTAAGGTGTACAGTATAATGATTTGACTTACATGTATTGTGAAGTGATTACTGCAATAAGTTTAGTTAACATCCATCATCTCATATAGATACAAAATAAAAGAAAAAGAAAAAAATTTTCTTTCCTTGTAAATTTAAATTCCTTAGGATTTACTTTCTTAACAACTTTCATATATATCATACAGCAGTGTTAATATGATCATTATGTTGTACATTATATTCCTAGTACTTATTTATCTTATAACAGGAGGTTTGTACCTTTTAACTGCCTTCATTAAATGCCCCCTCCCCCTACCTCCTCCTCTGGTAACCACAAATATGATCTCTTCTTCTATTAGTTTGGTTCTCTTTTTTTTAAACTTCCATATATACATGAGATCATACAGTATTTGTCTCTGGCTTATTTCACTTAGCATAATGCCTTCAAGATCTATCTAGGATGTTGCAAGTGGCAGGGTTTTCTCTTTTTTTTTTTTTTTTTAAAGATTTTATTTATTTATTTGACAGAGAGATAGAGCCAGAGAGCACAAGTGGAGAGAATGGCAGAGGCAGAGGGAGAGGGAGAAGCAGGCTCCCCACTTGAGCAGGGAGCCCGATGCGGGGCCCGATCCCAGGACCCCGGGATCATGACCTGAGTCGAAGGCAGATGCTTAACCATCTGAGCCACCCAGGTGCCCCGTGGCAGGGTTTTCTCATTTTATGACTGAATCGTATTCCACTTATACCATGCTGTTTTGATTACTGTAGGTTTGTAGTATGTTTTGAATCATGAAGCGTACAGTCTCCAACTTTGTTGTTCTCTCTCAAGATTGCTTTGCATATTTGGGGTCTTTTGAGGTTCAATATGAATTTTAGGAGTTTTTTCTATTTCTACAAAATATGTCATTGGGATTTTTTTTAAAGATTTATTTATTTATTTGCAGAGAGAGGAGAGAGAGCACAAGCAGGGGGAGAGGCAGGCAGAGGGAGAAGCATGCTCCCTGCTGAGCAAGGAACCTGATGCGGGACTCAATCCCAAGACCCTTGAATCATGACCTGAACCACCCAGGCATCCCTGCCATTGGGATTTTGATAAGGATTGCAGTGAAACTGTAGATCACTTTGGGTAGTATGGGCATTTTAACAATATTAAGTCTTCTAATCCATTAACAGAGATATTGTTCCATTTATTTGTATCTTCTTTAATTTTTCTCAGCAATAGCTTGATTTTTCACTGTACAAGTCTTTTACCTCCTTGGTTAAGTTTATTTCAAGGTGTTTTATTCTTTTTGATGCTATTGTAAATGGGATTACTTTATTTTTTGGCTTGTTCATTGTTATGTATAAAAATGCAGCTCATTTTTTGTGTGTTGATTTTGCAACCTGTTATTTTGCTGAATTCATTTGTTAGTTTTAACAGGGTTTTTTTTTTTTTAATCTTTAGGTTTTCTACATATAATGTTATGTTACCTGAAAAACAGATAATTTACATCCTTTGCAATTTGGATGCTTTTATCTCCCCTTCTTAACTAATTGCTCTGGCCAGGACTTCCAGTACTAAGTTGAATAGGAGTGGCAATAGTGGGAATCTTTGCTTTGTTCCTGATCTTAGTGGAAAAGATTTCAGTCTTTAACCATTGAATATGATGTAAGGTATGGGCTTTTTATGTATGGCCTTTATTATGTAGAAAGAATTTCCTTCTAAGTTTGGTGAGTGTTTTTATTATGAAAGGGTATTAAATTTTGTCAAATGCATGTTTTTTTATCAATTGAAATGATTATAAGATTTTTATCCCTCATTCCATTGATGTGGTATATTACATTGATTGATTTTCATATGTTGAAGCACCCTGTTTCCCAGGGATAAATCCCATGTGGTCATGTTGTATAATACTTTTTTTTTTTTTTTGAATTGTTACAAAGGTATATACTCATGTATTTATTACCTCCATTAAGATTTTCATAGTTATTCAAAAATTAATTTCATTTTGGAGAAACTTTGTTCTGTTGAGGCAATAGTTACTGGAATTATCAATAAATGTTTTAAAGCAATTCTCATATTTGGAAATAAACCATGGATTTTAAATTCCACATTTAAACTTTATAACTGAGTCACCTATGATAAATTATTGGTATTGCAGAGACTGTTGTATATTTATTTTACTCTCTGTCTCTTTCCAACCCCCTCCAGGTTCTGCCAATAGAATGTGAATTTTATTATTATTATTTTTTTAATTTTTTATTGTTATGTTAATCACCATACATTACATCAGGTTGTTATGTAGTGTTCCATGATTCATTGTTTGTGCATAACACCCAGTGCTCCATGCAGAATGTGCCCTCTTTAATACCCATCACCAGGCTAAACCATCCTCCCACTCCCTTCTGCTCTAGAACCCTCAGTTTGATTTTCAGAGTCCATCATCTCTCATGGTTCATCTCCCCCTCCGAGTTCCCCCCCTTCATTCTTCCCCTCCTGCTATCTTCTTCTTCTTTTTTTTTTCTTAACATATATTGCATTATTTGTTTCAGAGGTACAGAACTGTGATTCAACAGTCTTACACAATTCACAGCACTTACCAGAGCACATACCCTCCCCAGTGTCTATCACCCAGCCACCCCATCCCTCCCACCCCACCCCCCACTCCAGCAACCCTCAGTTTGTTTCCTGAGATTAAGAATTCCTCATATCAGTGAGGTCATATGATACATGTCTTTCTCTGATCGACTTATTTCGTTCAGCATAACACCCTCCAGTTCCATCCACGTCATTGCAAATGGCAAGATCTCATTCCTTTTGATGGCTGCATAATATTTCATTGTTTATACATACCACATCTTCTTTATCCATTCATCTGTTGATGGACCTCTTGGCTCTTTCCACAGTTTGGCTATTGTGGACATTGCTGCTATAAACATTGGGGTGCATGTACCCCTTTGGATCCCTACATTTGTATCTTTGGGGTAAATACCCAGTAGTGCAATTGCTGGATCACTGTTGAACACTTTTTCATGTGTCTGTTAGCCATTTGGATGTCTTCTTTGGAAAAATGTCTGTTCATGTCTTCTGCCCATTTCTTGATTGGATCATTTGTTCTTTGGGTGTTGAGTTTGATAAGTTCTTTATAGATTTTGGATACTAGCCCTTTATCTGATATGTCATTTGCAAATATCTTCTCCCATTCTGTCGGTTGTCTTCTGGTTTTGTTGACTGTTTCTTTTGCTGTGCAAAAGCTTTTTATCTTGGGCGCCTGGGTGGCTCAGTTGGTTAAGCAACTGCCTTCGGCTCAGGTCATGATCCTGGAGTCCCTGGATCGAGTCCCGCATCGGGCTCCCTGCTCGGCAGGGAGTCTACTTCTCCCTCTGACCCTCCCCCCTCTCATGTACTCGCTCGCTCTCATTCTCTCTCTCTCAAATAAATAAAATCTTTAAAAAAAAAAAAAAAGCTTTTTATCTTGATGAAGTCCCAATAGTTCATTTTTGCCCTTGCTTCCCTTGCCTTTGGCAATGTTTCTAGGAAGAAGTTGCTGTGGCTGAGGTCGAAGAGGTTGCTACCTGTGTCCTCCTCTAGGATTCTGATGGACTCCTGTCTCACATTGAGGACTTTCAACCATTTTGAGTCTATTTTTGTGTGTGGTGTAAGGAAATGGTCCAGTTTCATTCTTCTGCATGTGGCTGTCCAATTTTCCCAACACCATTTGTTGAAGAGACTGTCCTTTTTCCATTGGACATTCTTTCCTGCTTTGTTGAAGATTAGTTGACCGTAGAGTTGAGGGTCCATTTCTGGGCTCTCTATTCTGTTCCATTGATCTATGTGTCTGTTTTTGTGCCAGTACCATACTGTCTTGATGATGACAGCTTTGTAATAGAGCTGGAAGTCCGAAATTGTGATGCCGCCAGCTTTGCTTTTCTTTTTCAACATTCCTCTGGCTATTCGGGGTCTTTTCTGGTTCCATATAAAGTTTAGGATTATTTGTTCCATTTCTTTGAAAAAAGTGGATGATATTTTGATGGGGATTGCATTGAATGTGTAGATTGCTCTAGGTAGCATTGACATCTTCACAATATTTGTTCTTTCAATCCATGAGCATGGAACATTTTTCCATTTCTTTGTGTCTTCCTCAATTTCTTTCATGAGTGTTTTATAGTTTTCTGAGTATAGATTCTTTGCCTCTTTGGTTAGATTTATTCCTAGGTATCTTATGGTTTTGGGTGCAATTGTACATGGGATCAACTCCTTAATTTCTCTTTCTTCTGTCTTGTTGGTGTATAGGAATGCCACTGATTTCTGTGCATTGATTTTTCTATCCTGTCACTTTACTGAATTCCTGTATGAGTTCTAGCAGTTTTGGGGTAGAGTCTTTTGGGTTTTCCACATAAAGTATCATATCATCTGCAAACAGTGAGAGTTTGACTTCTTTGCCGATTTGGATGCCTTTTATTTCTTTTGTTGTCTGATTGCTGTGGCTAGGACTTCTAATACTATGTTGAATAGCAGTGGTGATAGTGGACATCCCTGCCATGTTCCTGACCTTAGGGGGAAAGCTCTCAGTTTTTCCCCATTGAGAATGATATTCGCTGTAGGTTTTTCATAGATGGCTTTTATGATATTGAGGTATGTACCCTCTATCCCTATAGTCTGAAGAGTTTTGATCAAGAAAGGATGCTGTACTTTGTCAAATGCTTTTTCTGCATCTATTGAGAGGATCATATGATTCTTGTTCTTTCTTTTGTTAATGTATTGTATCACATTGATTGATTTGCGGATGTTGAACCAACCTTGCAGCCCAGGGATAAATCCCACTTGGTCGTGGTGAATAATCCTTTTAATACACTGTTGGATCCTATTGGCTAATATTTCGGTGAGAATTTTTGCATCCATGTTCATCAAGGATATTGGTCTGTAATTCTCCTTTTTGATGGGGTCTTTGTCTGGTTTTGGGATCAAGGTAATGGTGGCCTCATAAAACGAGTTTGGAAGTTTTCCTTCCATTTCTATTTTTTGGAACAGTTTCAGAAGAATAGGTATTAATTCTTCTTGAAATGTTTGGTAGAATTCCCCTGGGAAGCCATCTGGCCCTGGGCTTTTGTTTGTTGGGAGATTTTTGATGACTGCTTCAATTTCCTTAATGGTTATAGGTCTGTTCAGGTTTTCTATTTCTTCCTGGTTCAATTCTGGTAGTTGATACATCTCTGGGAATGCATCCATTTCTTCCAGGTTATCTAATTTGCTGGCATAGAGTTGCTCATAATATGTTCTTATAATTGTTTGTATTTCTTTGGTGTTGGTTGTGATCTCTCCTCTTTCATTCATGATTTTGTTGATGTGGGTCATTTCTCTTTTCTTTTTGATAAGTCTGGCCAGGGGTTTATCAATCTTGTTAATTCTTTCAAAGAACCAGCTCCTAGTTTCATTGTTTTGTTCTACTGTTCTTTTGGTTTCTATTTCATTGATTTCTGCTCTGATCTTTATTATTTTTTTTCTCCTGCTGGGTTTAGGCTTTATTTGCTCTTCTTTCTCCAGCTCCTTTAGGTGTAGGGTTAGGTTGTGTATTTGAGACCTTTCTTGTTTCTTGAGAAAGCCTTGTATTGCCGTATACTTGCCTCTTAGGACTGCTTTTGCTGCATCCCAAAGATTTTGAACAGTTGTGTTTTCATTTTCATTGGTTTCCATGAATTTTTAAAATTCTTCTTTAATTTCCTGGTTGACCCATTCATTCTTTAGTAGGATTATCTTTAGCCTCCATGTATTTGAGTTCTTTCTGACTTTCCTCTTGTGACTGAGTTCTAGTTTCAAAGCATTGTGGTCTGAAAATAGGCAAGGAATGATCCCAGTCTTTTGGTACCGGTTGAGACCTGATTTATGACCTAGGATGTGATCTATTCTGGAGAATGTTCCATGGGCACTAGAGAAGAATGTGTATTCTGTTGCTTTGGGATGGAATGTTCTGAATATGTCTGTGAAGTCCATTTGGTCCAGTGTGTCATTTTAAGTCTTTATTTCCTTGTTGATCTTTTGCTTAGATGATCTGTCCATTTCAGTGAGGGGGTGTTAAAGTCCCCGACTATTATTGTATTGTTGTTGATGTGTTTCTTTGCTTTTGTTATTAATTGCCTTATATAATTGGCTGCTCCCATGTTAGGGGCATAGATATTTACAGTTGTTAGATCTTCTTGTTGGAAAAACCCTTTAAGTAGGATATAGAGTCCTTCCTCATCTCTTATTACAGTCTTTGGTTTAAAATCTAATTTGTCTGATATAAGGATTGCCACCCCAGCTTTCTTTTGGTGTCCATTAGCATGGTAAATGGTTTTCCACCCCCTCACTTTCAATCTGGGGGTGTCTTTGGGTCTAAAATGAGTCCCTTGCAGACAGCATATCGATGGGTCTTATTTTTTTATCCAATCTGATAGCCTGTGTCTTTTGATTGGGGCATTTAGCCCATTTACATTCAGGGTAACTATTGAAAATATGAATTTAGTGCGATTGTATTGCCTGTAAGGTGACTGTTACTGTATATTGACTGTATATTGTCTGTGTTCCTTTCTGGTCTATGTTGCTTTTAGGCTCTCTCATTTCTTAGAGCCCCTCTCAGTATTTCTTGTAGGGCTGGTTTTGTGTTTGCAAATTCCTTTAGTTTTTGTTTGTCCTGGAAGCTTTTTATCTCTCCTTCTATTTTCAATGACAGCCTAGCTGGATATAATATTCTTGGCTGCATATTTTTCTCATTTAGTGCTCTGAATATATCCTGCCAGTCCTTTCTGGCCTGCCAGGTCTCTGTGGATAGGTCTGTTGCCAATCTAATGTTTCTACCATTGTAGGTTACAGATCTCTTGTCCCAAGCTGCTTTCAGGATTTTCTCTTTGTCTCTGAGACTGGTGAGTTTTACTATTAGATGTCAGGGTGTTGACCTATTTTTATTGATTTTGAGAGGGGTTCTCTGTGCTTCCTGGATTTTGATGCCTGTTTCCTTCCCCAAATTAGGGAAGTTCTCTGCTATAATTTGCTCCAGTATACCTTCTGCCCCTCTCTCTCTTTCTTCTTCTTCTGGGATCCCAATTATTCTAATGTTGTTTCATCTTATGGTATCGCTTATCTCTTGAATTCTGCCCTTGTGATCCAGTAGTTGTTTATCTCTCTTTTTCTCAGCTTCTTTATTTTCCATCATTTGGTCTTCTATATCACTGATTCTCTCTTCTGCCTCATTTATCCTAGCAGTTAGCGCCCCCATTTTTGATTGCACCTCATTAATAGCCTTTTTGATTTTGACTTAGTTAGATTTTAGTTCTTTTATTTCTCCAGAAAGCATTTCTCTAATAACTTCCATGCTTGTTTCAAGCCCAGCTAGTATCTTTAAAGTGATGATTCTGAACTCTAGATCCCACATCGTACTAATGTCCATATTGAGTAGGTCCCTGGCAGTCGGTACTACCTCTTGTTCTTTTTGTTGAGGTGATTTTTTCTGTCTTGTCATTTTGTCCAGAGGAGAACAGATTAATGAGAGAACAAAATGCTAACAGGGTAACAACGTCCCCAGAAAATATACTCTAAACAAAGCAGAAAAGACCTGAAGCTGCGGGAAAAGAAAGGGAAAGAAAGAAAAAAGAAAAAGAAAAAAAAAAGAAAAAGATAAAAACAAACAAAAACAGAACAAAACAAAAAAAACCGAATATGATCAAATGTGATCAGGCTGGTGCATAGATCAGTGCCACACACTAGATTTTGGATGTATTTTGGTCTGTTAGAAGAAAGTGCCTCCCAAAATATTAAAGAAAGAAAAACTTATATATGTATAAAAATAAGGGTTGATATGATGAAGGGATGGAATATGACTGTAAAGATGAAAATTATAAAAAATTTTATAAAAGGAATTCATAAGTTGTTTGGAAAAAGAAAGAAGAGGATTTAAAAAAAAAAAG